>NW_024537493.1:0-140086 GCF_016647745.1 Suillus plorans
TTAAAATCTGTTTCTCTTGGACCATGCAGGTTTGAAACCTGCCAATGATAAAATTCATTTTCTATGAAAACACACCTTGACATATGCTCATGGTCGGTTTGCTTTAAAGCCGCTGAGACTAGTGTTTAGCCAAGTGGTTGTCATAACAGAATCAAAATCTGTTTCTATTGGAGTGCAACAGGTTTGAAACCAGTTGAAACATCACATTTTTTTCTATAAAAAAATGCCTTGAATATTGAATCATAGACAGTATCTCAGAGACTCATCTTCATCAATCTTAGCTGAGTTGTCGCCAGAGTCAAAATCTGTTTCTCTTTGAACCGTGCAGGTTTGAAACCTGCTAATGATAATATTTTTATCCTATGAAATCACACCTTGACATTTCCTAGTGAAGAGTTTTCTCAAAAACTCATCTTAAATGATCTTAGCCATGTTATTGCCATAACAGATTCAAAATCTGAGAAATGCATCATTTGACTGATTGCAAACCTGTAGGCTTTGATTGAAACATATTTTGAATCTATTGTGGCAATGATATGGAAAAGAGCATTTATGATGGGTTTTGAAGAAAACTATCCACGGGGAAATATCAGGGTTTAATTTCATAGAATAAAAATATCGTCATCGGCAGGTTTCAAATCTGCAAAGTTCAAGAGACACAGATTTTAACTCTGGCGACAACTTGACTAAGACCAATGAAGATCAATGTCTGAGATACCGTCTATGAGCCAACATTCAAGACACGTTCTCATAGAAAAAATGTGACATTCAACAGGTTTTAAACCTGCCACATTCCAATCGAAACAGATTTTGATTCTGTTGCGACAACCACTTGGCTAAAGACAACTTTGATCAGCTTGCAAGCTGACCGACCATGAGCATATTTCAAGGTGCATTTTTATAGAAAACAAATGTTGCAACTGGCAGGTTTCAAACCTGCATGGTCCAAGAGAAACAGATTTTAACTCTGGTGATCACTCAACAATTTCATCTTTGGTGGGTTTTGAACCCACGCAGACAGATTTATATTCTGTCATATTAACTGCTTGGCTAAGAACAGTTAGATGCACCTCCAATGGACCCATTCACAAGTGAATCCTCAAGGCATATTTATCTGCATTTTGTCAGTTCTTTCAATAATATGGTCACCGCAATTGATTCTTTTTTTCTACTCTTATCGCAAAAGACATCAGACTTCTCCTGGGCCTCTACTTCAAGACCTGTTTATCCAGCAATTGCTCAAAAAAAGTGCTGATGGCAGACCACCACAGTGGGCCAATGATGTTCGTGATATCTTGGGATTAACAACCGGGTCACGAGTGACAACTAACAACGGAAGGATCGCATATGGTTGAGCTCAAGGGTGATGTTAGAAATTAATGTTAGAACTGACAAAATGCAGGATAAATGTACCTTGAGGATTCACTTCTGAATGGATTAAATGGGAGTGCATCTAACTGGTCTTAGCCAAGCAGTTAATATGACAGAATCCAAATCTGTCTGTGACAGGTTCAAAACCTGTCAAAGATGAAATTGCAAGTGATCATCAGAGTCAAAATCTGTTTCTCTTGGACTGCGCAGGTTTGAAACCTGCCAATGATAACATTTTTATTTTATGAAATCACATCCTGTCCCATACCAAGCACTGCATTTCTGTGCGCGTCCTACATTATACGTCCATCTGTTGTCCAATTCAACACTGCTGGTATATTTATATTTTCATCATTTTATTTTCATGTCATGCTGAAGGATACTCCCAGCTACAGACCACAATGTATAGATGCAACAGAAGCATTCTCGCTACATTCTGCTGCAAAACTAGTACAAAGCAGTCACACCTGGGTTGCATTGAAAAAGATAAAACTGACACGAATGACATCACTTTGATGAATACTTCAAAATGTCTAACTGTCCCTATTTGCTTGCACTTGGGACTTGGGTCTCTGAGAATCTATACACTGCAAAATATTTTGCAAGCAGGTTTTGAACCTGCATGGTTTGAAAGAAACTGATTTTGACTCTGTTGCAACATCTACTTGGCTAAGACCAGTGATATGAAGCTCTCAGGAACGTACACATGGGTCGATGTCAAGGTGTGTTCTAACAGGGAAAAAAACAAACATATATAAATCATGAGGAAATGTCAAGGTGCGATTTCATGGAATAAAAATGTTATCATTGGCAGGTTTTAAACCCGCACATTCCAAGAGAAACAGATTTTGACTCTGGTGATCGCTTGACAATTTGATCTTTGGTGGGTTTTGAACCCACGCAGACAGATTTAGATTCTGTCATATCGACTGCTTGGCTAAGACCAGTGAGATGCACTTCCAATGAACTCATTCAGAAGTGAATCCTCGAGGCATGTTCATCTGCACTTTGTCAGTTCTTTCAATAGCATGGTCACTGTTGATTCTTTTATCCTTGATGCAAAGTGTCGGAGTTGGAGGAAGACGACGGCTAAACAATGTCATAACAGGTACGAGCGCAATGTGTCAGCGTTCGGTCGAGTCGCCTCGTCAAAAGGTTTCAAACAAATTTCTATTCTATTCCTACTTTTCCCGTATGATAAAATCTGCAGTACCTATGTCGAAGCATCTCAGTCCTTTACCTCGAGACTGAGATGTGAGCACCCATACCATCATTTACATTATGAGCTAACAAGTCCGTTTAGAATAACATTCTATCTAGGTACATACAAGAGTCCTTTACCTCGAGACTGAGATAATAACATTCTATCTAGCTCACTGTCCCCGTGCCCGTTAGCGTCAAGTCTCTACACAAAGTTCAATATATGACCAAAGTCTTGATGCAAACTCGGAATGATGAGTACAAGAGCAATTCAATTCTCTCCAAAGGTCTTGACTTTGTTGTTGAAGAAGAGCAGATTACACATCAAACTTTCAAGTTTGATCCTAATGCCAACCTGGGGAATGAGGAAGAATACACATCTGTCAAGGCTGAGATTCAAGGCAAAGATTCAAAAGAGCCATCTGGCCACTATTCACTTATGTATAAGGTTGAGGTGCACTGTATTTGAGACCTGCTCTTCTCTTGCTTTTTGAAAGTGTTGTATTGCAGTCTGTTTTCAATTCATCTGTTCAGCTGAGGGAAAACATTGCGAGTGACTGAACCAGATGCTTAGTCAAGCCTGGTTAGGCACACGATGATGTGCGGAGCGCAGTTAAGCGGAAGTGCTACTATGCATTGGCGCGCGCTAAGCAGATGTGAGGCGCGCATGCAGGTGGTTGGAGCACAGCGACTCTAGATGAGTTGAAGGGGGACCTAATAGGGGCTAAAAAGTGCAGACCACAAGGGACTACTTCAAAGGTAAACCTATAGGGAGAGGTATACAGTATGAGGGAAGTAATGTAGTATGTCGGAAATTTCGTAAGTCGGTTGCAACAGCGGGCCTGTGAAACTCAGTTTCAACTGTATTGATACCAAGTCATGATATTGACACATAAGTTCTATTCTTAAAACCCATTAGGGATATTTATACCAAAGTTGCATCATTGAAACTCAATTGAAACTGATTCGTAATATTAATGCCGGACCTAGACCTTGGTAATACATCAATTACAACGCTGTAGTCAACCGTCAATTCAGATGCCACACCAACCTCTCAACACCCCTTCACCAACAACTTCAGCCCTCATTAGTATCTTCTGCTCTACTTGTTACAGTTCTAATTTGTTGACAGATCTGCGCCTTTTCAATGTTACTAGTTCGCTGATTCACTTACATATTTCAGATTCTGCAAGCTTTTTACACCTAACTTCACCCTCCAGCACTTCTCCATCAAAGTGCCACACCACCTGCTTTGTCCCTGTTTCAATATAGATGCCTACCGATTTGCAACGATCCTGTGATTATTGTGGCGGATTCTTTTATCGCCAAGGATTCCGAACACACGAACAAGCTTGCCAGAGGCACTCTGAACAAAGGGGAGAGGATTTAGAGCTTGCTAGGGCCATTCATCAAGGTACATCTATACTAGCACCATTTTGATTTTACACCAATGTTAATTAATTGTAGAGCAAGCACAGGTGCATCAGGGTAGCGTGTTTGTTGGTGGATGTCTGTCCATCAGTAGCTCAACACTTCATAAGCTGTCACTTTCGTTTGTCCTCAATCACTAATACTGACTTGTCGGGGATTGATGCAAGCTATCAACAATCACTCAGAGGATGATGATTTTTATCTCGATAATCAGATGGACTACCAACATGATGTTGATGTGGGATGGACCAATTCAAATGGTATGTCTTCGTCATTTCTTTGTATCATCATGTTTTCAACTTACATCAATACAGGTGATCCACCACCATCTGGAACAGCATCACCTGCACCCCAGCACGACATTGATGATATCAAAGTGGAATACCACCCCAATAGTGGTAGACCCACCAAAGTGTACCACTTCAAGGACTATGGACGCAGTCCCGGTGCCCCACCAGCAGCTCCAGAAGCAGATCCTATGCCCTGGCAGCCATTTCGCACTTGTATCGACTTTGAGGTTGCGGAACTCGCTCACGATGCTGGAAACATTCCCGCTATTTCATCATTCACTGTGGGACTGGGTCACTGATTTACTTCAAGATCCACAAGTAGGTCTGAACTTCATCTTCGATGCACAAAGGCTGTCAAAGTTCAACGGCGAGAAGTTTGTTTGGTTCGTTCATGAACCATGGACCACTAACACATTCTGGTAGTATCAGGTAGGTCACGCTCTTATTAATATCATGTTAAGCATCTGCACTGTATATACCAACTGAATATCATCATAGTCGAAAATCCCACCAGACACAAAACCTCTTGCTTTCATTTTATATGCCGACAAAGCAAAATTGTCATCATTTGGTCGCACGAAAGGCTACCCTGTAGTCGCTCGCTGTGCTAATCTTCCTATTACGATTCACAATGGAGAAGGCTTGGATGGGGGGCACGTTGTTGGTTGGCTGCCTATTGTTTGTTCTACTCTTCCTTACTACTGATGGTCTCATTATTAATGCTCAGGACAGGTAAAGGAAGATAAGAAACATTTAGGAAAGCCCGCCTTTGTCAACTTCAAGAATGTGGTATGGCACACCTCATTTCTGAAGATTCTTGACTGTCTGGTGCCGCTATCGAGGTTTGGTTCTTCCGTCAAATGCTGGGATGATCTTATTCGCGTCTTCTATCTAATTGTACTAATACTATCTGCAGACTATGAAGAACAGTACATGTATTTCTAGCTCCTGAGGTACTATCAGATATCTCTGACATCTGAATGTGTTCACTGTTGTAGGGCTGTAATGGCATTGATTTGTGGTTTGATGGGCAAATTTCCTTGTCCTATCTGTCTAATACCTCGTGATGAGCTTTCAAATACTCTCAAGGTATATCCTCTCCGCACATGCACAGGAACTAAGGAATTACTTGCTCGAGCACGAGAATCTACTACATTGGAGGCAAGAGAGCAGATCTTGAGTTCCCAGAGCCTCCGTGATGTCAACATAAGTCTCGCTCTTATCCTTAGGTTTATCTTACTCAGTCTATTATGACTGTTTTCATTTTCATTTTCATTTTCAGAGTTCATTTGGCGTTCTGGAGCACACCGACGTTCACAGGGCTCTATCGCACGATAAACTCCACTTCAATGATGAGGGATTGTTCAGTGATCACAAGTGGCCCGAACTGCAAAAATGGGTTGAACATTTGGGTCGACAGGCCGCTGTCCAGATTGACAGCTTGTGAGTCATTTTTCCACTGTACTTATGTAGGTTTTTATTTATATTGTCAGCTTTCAATCGATTCCGCTGTAGAGACTCGCACGTCTCTATGCTGAATATGCGGACCCTTACCCACATAATCCCCTATATGTTCTGGCTCTCATCCATAGGATCAGTCTTACACGCACTTGCGCTGTAGAGACTTGTGCCTCTCATTGCATGATATGGCAGGTTTCACTAGGGAGTACATGGCACGAACTTGCAGCATCATTCTGTATGCTATGCACAGCTATTCCTATATGAGGCGCAGCTTTCCCGCGCACACTTCCTGCGCTTCACGATGTATATGCGCACGCGCTTTCCCGCGCTTGAGCGCCCTATAGCGCCAGCCATCCAGAAGCATCCATCCACTGTCCACCAAGTTCTCTAGTGCATGTATTTCCATTTGCCCTTATTTGCATATCATACCACCTTTATTCTTATCATGGACCCTTACTTACATATATCTTTACATACCTCACTCGGTAGCGCTTCGGCTCCGCATGACAGTGCTTAGGCACCATATAAGCGCCAGCATTACATACTATTACCAACTTTCCAACCTACCTACCACTCACCCACTTACTACCTAGCAGAAGATAGTTGAAATCTATACTTTGGCACCTTGTCTCTCAGCTTGCATCTCTCACCTCATCTAATATCTAATCATCACTTAAGCAAACTCACTCTTACTCTCTCTCATTTCCGCTCACGCATGCGCGCACCTTCGCTTTCCCGCACCTCGTCGTGCGCACCTGCGCTTTCACGCGCTTCTGTTAAGACCATGCACAAAGGGTAGGACTGATTCCAAGGGGCTTGGCTTCAGCTCGTGCGCTGCGCCCCTTACCCGAGTATGTGCCCTTAACTTCAGAATGAAGTCCGGAGAAAGTCCAGTGAAGTCCGAAGGACTTCCGGAGGAGCGTGGGAAACTTCGGAAGGACTTTCCGGACGAGTGCGAGAAACTTCCGGATGAGTGCGGGAAAGTTCCGGAGGAACTTCCGGAAATTACGATGGAGTTTCGTCCTGACGGGGATATGTATAATGGCTACTCAGGACTCGTCCTGAGTAGAAGGAAACAGAGGAAAGGCTGCAAGGACAAAGTCCGAAGCAGAATAGGTCCGGAGGACCGCGGGAAAGTTCCGGAGGAACTTCCGGAAACTCGGAGGAATGGAGGATCGGATGAGTGGATGAGTGGATGAGTGGATGAGTGGAGGATCGGAGGAGCGGAGGAGCGGAGGAGCGGAGGAGCGGAGGAGCGGAGCTCCGGCCTAGGGAATTCCTCCCTAGGCCTGAGATGGATGATTACTAAGTCGGAGGAATAGAACTGTTACGAGGACTTAGTGTGAAGACTAGTGCGAGGACTAATATGTGTATGATATTCAGACTGAGGAAATACAGGAGTATCTACTGGGGTTTATATACTAGAGGCAAGTCTGTGCAGATCAGTAAGCAGAGGGGTAAGGCTATGTACGAGCATGTGGAAATGTATTAGAAAATAAGACGGATCATAGGAAATGAACTCGGAGATGAAATGAGGTACGGAAAATGAGGAAGTCTAACTCAAGAAGGAACATACAAAGGGATAAGGCACGGAAGATAGACGCGGGTCGGATCCGGATGTCCGGAGATGAATGCGTGATAGGTCTGGGTCCGGAACGCAAGGAAGATAGACGTGGGTCGGATCCGGATGTTCGGAAGTCCGGAGACAGGTGATTACCATAAGGGGATGGGCGCTGATTTAAGGTTTGGGTTCGGACATGACAGATAGGTCGGATCCGGAGATCCGGAGATGTGGATATCAGATCTGGCATCCGGATATCAGATGCAGGAGTACAGGGATCCGGACGGATAGAGGATTGGGTCTGGAGACATGGACAGGAGGTCCGGAGGTCCGGATGAGGCGTGGGAACGTCGTCAGATGTTGGTCCGGAATGCGGGATATGACAGTATCCCCCCTTTAAGGCCGAGCCCTCGAGGCTGAAGACTCAGGAAGTTCGGAACGGAGATTGCTGGTATATGGCAGAGGACAATGATGGATGGATTCCGGAGGATTGGTTCCTATGAGCTGAAAATCTCCGGAGGTTTCGGAAATGTTCCTGACACACACATGGTTCATTATGATGCCTAGTACTTCATCTGGAAACTGGACGTCATAGACGGTGGTGAAGAATGGTGATGTGATGTGAGGACAAATAGGTTTCCGGAGTGGAAGTCTGGAACACTTTGAGGATAATTCCGAAGGTGACTGGAAGTCCGGAAAATGCGTGGGAAAATCGGAGGAAGCTTTCAGAGCGGAGGAGGTTGTATCAGGACAGTGGAAATGCAGCGAGTGCAGGACAAGAGGGCAAGAGTGGATGCGATGCAGGCCTCTTTCTGATGTGACGGAGGAGTCCTGTGAGACATATCTTTCTCCATGAAGCAGAGCTTGTACTGAGGTACAGCTAAGGATAAGTGCATCATCGGAAATCCGGAAATTAGCCCCTATGACCGGAAAATGATCGGAGATGTAATCGCATGATGACTGATGAACTTCCGGAGTGCAGGAAGTGAGAAAGGAGTGCTATGAGGCATGATTTCCTTTGTACGGAGGTCTGAGGTTGAATGGATTTCGATCTGCAATGTGTGCTATCACTCGAGCCGGAAGTGCGTCAGAGGAATCTGCTGGATATGACTGTGAGCTTCCGGAAATTAGCCCCTAAGACCGGAAATGTTCCGGAGCTTTGGTTGCACACTGCGAGAGGTCATGGGCGGAGTTTCCAGGTGCACTGAAAGTTAATGCAAATAGCAGGATTTTGCACACGGTGTGAGGCTTTTTGATAAACACGCATGGTGGATGGAAATCCTGATGATGGGGCGGATGGATCCGAATGGTTCGGAGTAGGGCTATGGCGTGGGAACCAACAGGAGTCGGACGGAAGGATGATGATAGCAGAGGAATGGGTCGGAAACACGGAGATCAGAAACACAAAGGGTCAAAAACGCGGAGGGTCGGAAATGCAGAGGAAGGATGGGAGTGCAGAGAGGATGTCTTTCCGGAATATTCGATATCCATTGGTACAGCTGCTAGAGCAAAAGGATAGCTAGTGTATAGGCTCATAAAGGACGGAGCAAGCTGTTTGATGGGCCGGAGATTGCGTGGATTGACAACATCTGCAAAGACGCGATTTTCCGATGGAACTCCGGAAATGCTTTCCAGGAGGTTTCGGAAGGGATGCAACAGACCGGAAATCAATGGTCCGGAGGTCAACACTGGTCAGGTGGAGGTGGATACTGAAATGGGCCGGCTCCTTCTAGCTCGCAAGTCCTGCAACAGGCGACTGCGTTAACTAGGGATATATAGTCGGTTTTATCGGTGGAGGTGACACAGTGGACTTGGAAGTGGGTTTGTCAGATTAGGGTCGGATGTGGTCGGAAAACATGATAGGAGGTCCGGACGTAAGTGTTTGGCAATGCCAGGGTCTATGGTGAAATATCCGATGGGAGTCAGAACGGATATTGAGTCGGAAAAGCGGAGGAAGAGAACAGATCATCGGAGGAGATGTATGTGATATGACAGAGGTGTTTGCAAGTGGTTCGGAATTCCGGAGTTCCGGATGATAGGGGCTATGGCGTGGAAACCCATAGGAGGTGGATCGGAACATAGAGGAAGTGAGGTGGAAGTGCAGTCAAACACGATGGAACACTAGGCAGTGAAGTCAAATGCATCGGATGACTATCAATGGCCTAGAAAGATCATGGATGAATAGTTCCGGATGTTTTCGAATGATATGCAATGTAATGTGCGCTTTTCCCGCGGTTTTCCGGAGCTGATCCGGCCGGAAATACAACTGAATGGTCCGGATAGGTTATGGGTCGGATAGGAAAGCTGCACATGCATGAATGACTGTGCAAGACAGTGGAAATTGTTCTTTTATGGGACGGAGCAAGTAAATTCCGGATGGAATACAAGCTGAAGAGGGTGAAGTGAATACTCAAGCGGAGTCCCTATCCCCCCTTTTGGAAGATGTTTCCAAACATCAATGGAGGAAAAATGGGCACAGGGTTCCGGCAGGAGCTTCGGATTTTCGGAGGAAACTGGACGTGAGTCACAAGAGTGAACAGAATGGAACGGAAGATACAATGCAACGCAGGAACTGTAGTGCTAAAAACTCCGGAGGTATCACCAGTGCTTTTCTGGATCCGAAACAGATTCCAGAGAAGACACTATTGAATGGTGAGGGACTTTAAGACAGGAGCGGAAGCGGGTCCGAAGCAACTACAAGCTATTGCAAAGTATATCCATTCCAAATGGAGGCGGTCCAGAGACAAGGGGTGCATCGGAGGTAGGAGTAGGAGCCTTCATGAAGAAAGCCACCGGAAATCCGGAGTATTGAGCTCCGGAAATAGGGGTAAAGGTCGGACATTGGTATCCGGAGAAAAAAAGGACGGGAGGACAGATGGAAGGATTGCAGAGTGGAAAAGTGAGGACGGAGGATGGACAATTGTATAAAACATGTCCGGGCTATGGCATGGAATACCCATAGGAGTGTTTCGGATCCGGAGCAGGTGTAACTTGTCCTGGAGCGGAGGAGTGAACAGATCTTTCGGAAACATGGAGATTTGACAATGGAATGGACGGATGAGCTATAATGCGAAGAAATACTTTGGTACTGAAAAGTCCGGACGTCCGAAGATATCCAAAGATATCCGGAGCTTATCCGAAGCTATCTGAAGCTATCCGGAGCCATAACATGAAGGAATACTTTGATACTGAAAAGTCCGGACGTCCGAAGATATCCGAAGCTATCCGGAGCTTATCCGAAGCTATCCGAATCTTATCCGAAGCTATCTGGAGCTATCTTCAACAATTTCCTGGACCCGGAGGAAAATGGGCAGGAACTGGAGTGGACGTGGTATCAGTAACAGTAAAGAACAATCGCAAAGCATGTTTATTCTGATCCGGAAAAGTTCAGAGATGACAAGGAGCAAACCGGAGTTATAGATCGGAGGGGCGGAGACCTTCATCAAGAAAGCCAATAGAGATCCGGAGTTACAAAACTTCCGGAAAATAGGGGTAAAACGCGGAGGGGTTTGGAAAGTTGTTGATTTCGGACGGGAAGTCGGATGTAAGACTGACAGGCTTCTGGAGAGGAACAGATGGTTTTCCAGGACCTACTCCCGGAGAATGAATCGGAGGAGCTCCGGAGTTTTGGTTCGAAGGTCCGGAGGTGGATAATGAAGCCAGGAAATGGTCAGGAATTTGCATAGGATGTAACGGAAGCAAAATTCCTATCCTCCCTTTCGGGAGACATTCCCAATGTCGGAGGAGAGTCAACAAAGAACTTCTGGACGATGGAAGGGAAAATAGGGGCTAGAGCGGAGGAAAGAGTACCATCCGGAAATGGAGGCAGGAACCCGAGCGGGCCATTGTCAGAGGAATCAAAACCCGAACACTTGGCAGGAAAACCATCATGAAAGACGGAGTTCCCCTACAAGGAGGGTAATGGATACCAATACAAGGTGAATGCTAAATGGGTGGCGGATATGAATGGTGGATAGGGGTCCGGACTTTGACCGGAGGAGGTGCCATCCAACATGGAGGCGGACTGGAAATCAACCAGTGGAGGGAAAACATGGCTAGTCCGAAGATAGGGGTTCCGCAAAAAAGCGGATTTGACGTCGGAGGTCTAAGGCATTTCCTGTAGTACCAATCGGAAAGGAGGTCTGCAAAATACCCTATTGATCAACGGATCATGGTGGGTGAGCAAGTATATTCTAGGTGGTACGAGGAGAATCCAAATGAGTTGAATGTTTGAGACATTCCGGAGTTGACTTTGCCAGTTCAGGAAATAGTTCGGAAATGGAAAACGTCGGAGTTACAGGGAACTGTGGGGCGTCGGAAAGATAGGATCGGATCAGGGAATTACAGGACATCAAGTCCGAAAACCTATTTGTTCTGCCACGGAGGTGGCAATCCTGTTTGGCTTCAGGACCGGAGTTTCATGATAATGAGGTGGAAACGACAGCAGAGCATGAAGGGTGGAAATTGAGCATTCCGGCGGAAGTGTTACAGATGTAGGGAACGGAGAAATGAGCTCCGGAAAATCCGGAGGTTTCATCGGAAATAGGAAACAGGGAAATGGAGGATTCAGAGGAGGAATACACAGTTTCCAAGGGACGGTGTCGGATCCGATTTCAGGTATGATCTAAGGATTCAGTATACTCGGTAAGGTGTGAGTCTGAATATACTGTTAAGACCATGCACAAAGGGTAGGACTGATTCCAAGGGGCTTGGCTTCAGCTCGTGCGCTGCGCCCCTTACCCGAGTATGTGCCCTTAACTTCAGAATGAAGTCCGGAGAAAGTCCAGTGAAGTCCGAAGGACTTCCGGAGGAGCGTGGGAAACTTCGGAAGGACTTTCCGGACGAGTGCGAGAAACTTCCGGATGAGTGCGGGAAAGTTCCGGAGGAACTTCCGGAAATTACGATGGAGTTTCGTCCTGACGGGGATATGTATAATGGCTACTCAGGACTCGTCCTGAGTAGAAGGAAACAGAGGAAAGGCTGCAAGGACAAAGTCCGAAGCAGAATAGGTCCGGAGGACCGCGGGAAAGTTCCGGAGGAACTTCCGGAAACTCGGAGGAATGGAGGATCGGATGAGTGGATGAGTGGATGAGTGGATGAGTGGAGGATCGGAGGAGCGGAGGAGCGGAGGAGCGGAGGAGCGGAGGAGCGGAGCTCCGGCCTAGGGAATTCCTCCCTAGGCCTGAGATGGATGATTACTAAGTCGGAGGAATAGAACTGTTACGAGGACTTAGTGTGAAGACTAGTGCGAGGACTAATATGTGTATGATATTCAGACTGAGGAAATACAGGAGTATCTACTGGGGTTTATATACTAGAGGCAAGTCTGTGCAGATCAGTAAGCAGAGGGGTAAGGCTATGTACGAGCATGTGGAAATGTATTAGAAAATAAGACGGATCATAGGAAATGAACTCGGAGATGAAATGAGGTACGGAAAATGAGGAAGTCTAACTCAAGAAGGAACATACAAAGGGATAAGGCACGGAAGATAGACGCGGGTCGGATCCGGATGTCCGGAGATGAATGCGTGATAGGTCTGGGTCCGGAACGCAAGGAAGATAGACGTGGGTCGGATCCGGATGTTCGGAAGTCCGGAGACAGGTGATTACCATAAGGGGATGGGCGCTGATTTAAGGTTTGGGTTCGGACATGACAGATAGGTCGGATCCGGAGATCCGGAGATGTGGATATCAGATCTGGCATCCGGATATCAGATGCAGGAGTACAGGGATCCGGACGGATAGAGGATTGGGTCTGGAGACATGGACAGGAGGTCCGGAGGTCCGGATGAGGCGTGGGAACGTCGTCAGATGTTGGTCCGGAATGCGGGATATGACAGCTTCGCATCAGCCAACCAGTAGCGCCTACTACCAGATTCTTGCTGCACTTGCTTCCCCTTTAGGGTCGAATGCACTTGTCGTCTCAAGTATAGCAGACTAGGCAATGCGCGACCTTACAACACTTATAGATACAGTCAGGAGCCTTGTTTGTTCCTCTCAGTATTGTTGTTTCTACACCAAACCTATAGTTTGGTTCGGCATTTGGAAAATTTGCCCCAAGAACCAGACCAAACTGGACTTCGGCAGCACTAACCTGGTTCGTGATGCCATGTCACTTGCCATGTTTGATTCCTGCTACCTTTAGGTAGCTGGGTCTTTGTCGACCATTCATATGGAAAATAACACAGAATTTGCACATTTACAAATTCAAGTGTATATAAATGGCAATATTTTCTCATCTTTGTTCGATGAAGTATTCTTTTCTCACGCTTCTCTAGGGCATTTCCGTTTGTTTGTGATCAAAATTGATTCTTTTACCATCGCATCTTGTATTGTATCCAAGTCCAGTGTTGTTGCCGTGCAGCTCTACCCACCTTGTCTAGTAACTGCCTTTGGTGTACCAGGTGGCAAACAGCATAATTAGGTGGAGCTGACATTGCAAGGAAAGGCTCAAAGTCTCGGCCATTGTCCTGGAGTGATAGTCTGGTGTGCTGTCACCTTATTAAGTTATACAAGATGCAGCCAATTAATCAGTAGGACTCGCATGTCATAATATTTCGAATGATATTAGTAGTGAACACATACCGATCACAAAGTAAGGACCTTTGTAAAGCCAAAGACGCTATACACAAAGATCAAAAGACCAAAAGTCAGACGCTGAAAAATAAACTCAAAGTGATCCCTCCATTGCGACTACAGGGCTTGCAAGACCATGGTCAGGTCTATAGAAAGCAAACCACGCATGGTCAGCGCGCCTTTTCTATGGTGGATTTTTGGTGACGGTTTGATTTGCCGTGTTGCTGCATGTATTTTTAAAGTCCATTGTATTGACTGTTGTATTTACTTTTGTATTTACCAAGAACATCCCAAATGTCATGGTCACCACATTGGGCAGTGCTGAATATACCATCTGCATGTCTAATTTCTAAATAACGGATCAACATTCTGAATATACCATCTACTTGCCTAATTCTAATCACAGTTCAACTTCCGCCACTCGATACCAACATTAGTTCTGCCGCTGTTGGCAGAGGTACTTCATAGCAGTCATGAATCAGTGGTAATGACATTGAGTGAAATTTAACATGGCTAGTAACTGTTGTGCTACCCAGGCATTTCTGTCATGACAACACGACTTTCTGCACTACTTACCATTCACCATCCCCTAACTAACTAAGATGGCCAGAACCCGAACCAGACAGAGTGAACAGTCAACGATCTGAGGACAGAAGCTTCGAAACTGTTCATTGGACTCAGAAGGAAGAGGATCCAGTACCAGAAGGTCTCAGACTGTAACCAAGGACCTCCTCAAACCCGCGGACAAGTTTTTAGCAACAATGTTTAAATGGATGGTCCAAAACTATCTGTCTCTCCTGCTGAATTACTTTCACAGATGCCGAATACACTTGAAAAGAATGGTCAAGTTCCTGCCCATAAGTAGCGTGTCTGTGCTAGTAGTTCATTCCCATCTGATTTTCGCTTATTCAAGCTCCTGATGATCTCATCAGGCTGATTATTGAGGATTTCGTGGCGAAGGGGTACAGTAACACCAAAATTGTTTCCCGCCTACGCAAACACTATGATACTGACACAGTACTGCACCGTCACAACATGTTCAAACACTAGGTATCTTATGTCGCTATATGAATTCCAAACACTTTGAACTCTTGCTAATGATTGATATAGGTAAGTACTACTTGGGAATGTTATGAGTCATGCTGATCAAAGTTGTTGCTTATTGTTCGCAGGAAGTGAGTATGTCAAGATTTTCGAGCTCAAACCATTCTGATCCAAATCGTTGACCACTGTTCCTCGTTCGAACAAGAGCCATGCCAATCCAAGACGTTGGCCACCGTTCGCAGGTTGTGAGTGTGTCGATCCTCGTTCGAGCAACAGCCATGCTGATACAAGTTGTTGCCCACTTCAAAGACAAGGATTTGGGATACATTGCAGGAATGATGTTTGGGGCCAGTTCTGAAACGGTGAGCTCTTACATTGCATCATGTCTTAAGTTGACAACCGCTTTTTGGTGCTGTTGCAGGTACGAGTTTGTAGCCTTCCCCTAGTGGCAATATACTCATTAGTAGCAGACTCGGTGAACTTGTCATCGACTCCCTCACTTCCTTTGACCCAGAAAAACACATCGCTCGGTCTACTCCCTCCTGTCTAGCGACATCTGTGAAGTGCAGCCCTAGAGGGAGGTGCGAGAGGTACATCTTTTTTATGTTGATGTCATTTATCTACTGACTAGTACTAGTACTATCAAAGATATACAAGCACAAATCCACTCTACAGGTGCGTGGTATCATTATAGCCTATCTTCATACTACTAACAATGGTTTGCTTTATAGCTCAACTCGACTGGACCCACCAAAGGGAACAGCACCAGTGATGATGTGGACGAGTAATGGATGGATACGAGACACCAGGATGGCAGAGGCGGGCGCGGGCGCAGCGATACCACTACCTAACCATAGTGATTCCTATAGATACATCATTCAATGGCATTAGATACCTATTCACCCCACCCAAATGGAACATTTTCAGCACATATATGCATCATCTAAAAGTGATCTAAAGCCAATGAGAATCACATCGAAGCGCTAAATGTTCATTTCGATCTCTATCTTTTTTCGTCTCAAAAAGTCCCACTTTTCTAAAGAGGTCGAAACATAGCGAAAAAATCCATTCCCTTATATTTTTTTCTGTATCTACCATATGTATCTACCTCATTCTTGTCGACTTTCACTGGGGATGATCGATGATTTAGAAATTGCAGATGGTATATTCAGTGTTGCCCAACGTGGTGACCGTGACGTTCTTGGTAAATACAAAAGTAAATACAACAGTAAATACAACGGACTTTGTCCGAAAATACACGCGGCAACACGGCAAATCGAACCGTCACCAAAAATCCACCATACTCAGGCCTGAGAAGCTAGGAAGGGATCACAGAGTAAGAAAAGGACTCATCACACACTGACATCTTATATATCTTTGCTAAGCGCTCGATCCGCTCAGCGCGCAGCCTGGCCTGATTCACATCCGATAAACATGGCAGTAGTTTTTAAAAAGAAGCACGAGAAGTGAACCACGGCGTCCGTTCCCACACACGAGGTAGCGGGCCCTGCCACGGATGTGGCCCTGCACGACTTATATTTCCAAGATCGTCGAGAACGGCGTTGAGCACACCCCTGAGGTTGACTCCTCATCAAGCGCGATCAGGTATGTCGTGCATCCTATCGCGTTCGCAGTGCTAGTTTGAATACATACTCCCAGCCATCCCAAACCCTTCAAGTGCTGTATTAGGCCTCGCTCTGCGAAAGCTATGGCGCTCATTCAGCAAGATGTTAACTATTAAGGGCACGAAGATCATCCTTGTTGTCTAAATCTGTCATGCATCCCGATATCGTACATATCTTGTTTCATCTTGTTGTATCGATCTCATGATGACCTGGTCCACATATAATACACACATCTGGCACCTTGGCACCTCCCGGGGACCCAACAAGGAGCAGGCTCACGTACTTAAGATCTCCTGTCGATAGCCAACACCTTTACGCGTGGCAACTGTCCTCGACTCAACCGTGACATATGGTCCGTAGGCTGCATATTCACAGAGCTCATGTTGAGAACCCCGTGCCTTCCCGGTGAGAGCGACATGGACCAACTCAAAACCATCTTCCGGGCACTCGGAATTCGTATGATCTTCTATGACATGCTTGTAACTTATGCTTTCACAAGGGCCACACCAAACTGCCAGATTACGTGCCGGTTGAACAATTCCAAAGAACGCCCCTTCGCGACCTCTTCACTGCCGCTTCTGGAGATACGCTTAATCTTCTTAGCAGGTTTCTCATGTACGAACCTCGAAAGCGCAAGAGACGCTCTCAACCACGCATACGTTTTCGCCCTGCCACATCCGTCACACCCCTCCAAGCTGCCTAAACCTGCTTCTCAAACATCCCGCCCTCTGGAAGAACTCGATGGTAGCGTTGACACGGCCAGCGCAAGGTCCGGCGTCAAAGCCGCTGCACCCAACAAGCTCAAACGAAATTTGACCTCCCCCGATGGCACCGACCTGAAACCACTCGCTCGCAGATTAGACTTCACTCAACATGCGAAAAATTCGTGATCACTGTGTTGACGACCAATGACTCCGCGCACCTTCATTGGTCGTGTATATAGCGACTAGCCTTGCAATGTAGGAAATAAGGGAATATGTATGAGCTAAACTTGAACGTGGTAATGGATAAAAACAAACACGGTAGAATGAAGTACAGGACAACGCTCGGGACAACAAGTTGATGGTTACATGTGAGAAGTACCGCGTCAATATGCAACTTTCGTCCTGATCCCAAAGCCATCTATGTTCTCGACGTAGAATGTATATGCGACTTGATTAATGATTCTGCACGCCGCTTTCTTGTGAATTCAGTCCATCGTGTCCCGCGCAGTGTCACAAACTGTACACTTAGTTGCGCTGGTAGGGACCTTCAGCATGCAGAGTGAACAAGTCCACGTATCCAACGATGAGCCTGGGGCCTTTATCCCTGCAGCAGACCAGTCAAAAGCCGGGGCCAAAGTAGCGCCAGGACGGGCCGCATCACAGACAGTGCATTTAAGCTTCGCACTGTCTGGATTAGACAGCATGCAAGTATCGCACTGCCAAATCTCAAAGTGTTGCGTTTTGATAGCAGTTTTTGACCAGTCAAATGTCTTCTGAGGTACAGCTGCAGGCTGTGCGGTACTACCTGACCTCGGCGCATCGCAGATTGTGCACTTATCCTTGGCACTGTCAGGGTTCTCTAGCATGCATGTGCCGCATGACCAAGTACCAGAGGTAGCAGCGGCAGGTGCCTTCATGCCCGCTGCAGTCCAGTTGAACCCGTTTGTGGATGGTGCTACTGATTTGAACTCGAAGGTAGGGAGGGAGAGCCGAGACATGCTTGCAGCTGCGATGCGAGCTTTGACGTGGCTGGGCCCAGCGGGATAGGCAGCCTCAGCAAGCTTGAAGCTATACTTCGGCAATTCATCGACCTCCATGACTGCTACAGCTTCTTTGGGGGGTAGTTTCGCCTTTAAGGACGTAGTCTGTGTCTCCTTAGGAAGGTTACGGGATGCCATCAACGGTGCCGGCGGCGCCTCAGACATTAGTTTGTCCTCAGCTGACGCAGTCTCCTTGTCTGCGTAGTAACTGTACCGCAACTTGGATGGTTCCCTAGGAGCCGATGTCTTGGCTCCAAATGC
Organism: Suillus plorans; assembly: GCF_016647745.1. Taxonomy (NCBI): domain Eukaryota; kingdom Fungi; phylum Basidiomycota; class Agaricomycetes; order Boletales; family Suillaceae; genus Suillus; species Suillus plorans. The sequence continues at coordinate 18,565 of NW_024537493.1, forward strand.
AGTCTTCATCGGCAAGGCCAGAGATGGAGTATGCGAGAACGGTGTAGGGCTCGGCGTAGTGAGTGGCGAAGGGGTATCTTCGACTGGCTCGACAATCTCGGCAGGCCGCGTAAAGACTGAAGATTTGTCCTGAACCATCTCAACATCCTCCACCTCTTCCACGGAAAGCACGACGGGAGTAGGTTTCGCGATCTTTTGCTTCTTTGTAGGACTTTCGTCCTGGTCTGAGACTTCTCCGGCAGTGACCATTGGCTTTGCGCTATGACCATTGGTCTTCGGGATATATGTGTCCTGAGCTTCGCGAGTCGGTTTCTCTTGCCTCTCCATATCTGGCGGAGGCCTTGCGCGCTTACTTCCCTATTATCAACATCAGTCCAGCCCCTAAACTTGAATCACAGTTTCCTCACTGACCTTTGGCACTGTGGCTTCAATAATTGCCTGTGCGGTGACTTCTGGCTCCTTCTGCTGTTTCTCTTTTTTCTCTGCTGGCAGGCGCAAGCGTCTCGTGGGAGGCTTCCTAGTGGGCATCTTTACAGGATTCGCAGTCTGGTACGGGTTCGCCACGTCAGGTTTCTTGAGGGGGGTGACTTCCTTAATGAGCCCTGTCATATAGTTTGCAGCACGCGTGGGTCGTGCTGGAGGTTGTGGCGGTGAATCGTTCTGCTTCCACGTTTGTCGTAAAGGTGAGGGTACAGCCGGGGTCGTGGGCTTTACAGAAAGACCCGCAGTGCGTAAACGAGGCGTAGCTGCTCCGTTCACCTTTGGCGTAACAACAGCCGCCGGAGCCAATGTCGCTGCAGACACTGGTGGAACTAGAGTCTTCTCGTTGATTGCAGGTGTAGAACGGGTGGGAGAAGTAGAGTTTGAGGTCGGGAAACCAATGCTAGACATCGACGATGGGGGCGCAGACTTCTGTGCAGTCGAAGACTCGGCTTCATTGCCCACACGGCGACGTTTTGCATCAGTTGCAGAAGGTGTCCGTATGGGAGATAGCTCGATACGAGGACCTTGGGGCCGAGATCCAAACCCAGGCGATCGATAACGGTTTCGTGGGCGTGCGCTACCCGCACCCTGCCAGCGTAATACGCCATTGGGATTGCGTGAAAGGGTCTTTTTCGGAGCGTGTGTGTCACTTGATATACCATTTGATGTCCCGAGCCCAAGGTTAGGAGAGGATCCACGCGACGGAGATGTCGAGAATCGGAAGGGTTCCGTCTTGTCTGCTGTTTGAGCATAAATACATGCTTATACAGCATGCTGGAAGCAGGAAGTTCGTACCTTGTACGTTCTTTTGAATGTAGTCCACTATGCCAGCTGCCTCGAATTCGTTAAGAGGCCGCCCTGCTTTTTCGACAAGGAATCGAGTGACAGGCTCGAGGTTCTTAGCAAGTGACGGACTTTGCTGCAGATAGAGGGGGACATTGGTTTGGTGAGGTGGTGTATTTAAACTGTAGAAAGGCTGTCGTGCGGGAGTGATGGGTTGGGATGCCCCATTGGAAGGTCCTGGTTGTTGGGCATCCCAAGCAGGCGGATAAACTAGTTCCTGGGAAGGCTACTCTTCGTGAATCAAAGTTACCAGACCAGACAATACTTAATGGACTACAAACCTCGTGCCCTGGCGGTACATCACCAGGAGGAAGAGGGAGCACAAATTCAGGCGCAGAGTTCCGATCAAGTTGAACTTGACGAGCCGGAATATGAGAGGGCCCCTCCTGTTCCTGAACCTGCAAATCCTCGTCCTCATCATTACTGGAGGACGAGGCACCTGAGCGCACCAGATCCTCAGTTCGATCATCCTCCTCTGTGCCACTGAATCGTAAGAAGCTCATTAAACCGGAAATGCTCCATAGCTTAGACATGAAATGTCAGACGATGTTTCAGATAGAAGACAATAACATGAGCCGTGTGCTCACCGATTTCTTCGTTGGAACTGGCTTGCTATGTTTTGTTGGGCGAGCGTAAGGAGATGAATGGGCAGTCCTCTTCGCCCGGCGGTCATTCCGTCTGTCCACGTTCATTCTCCCTCAATGAGTGTATAAATGTGCCAGCGAGTTAAGGAATTGCAGGCCACTTTGCGCTCGTTGTAGAACGGGCGACCAGCGACTAGAAACAGAGAACAGAGGACGTTGAGGACAAGTTATAATCATAGGACTGACTTGGTGAGCAGGCCTGGCACTTCCCGGTTTAGGGCCGGTCATTGCTCGCGACGAACCGTGACCTTGTCTTCCTGCCCACAACGACGACAGCAGTTCATTCTTTTATCAACATTCGTCGCCATGCCGAACAAGGTCGTCACGACACCATACCCGCTCATCGACGCTGACCCACACGCTTTCCGTGTTGTGCGTTATTTCCGTTCGTCAGACTATGCAACCTGGGCTGCAGGAACAGCCGCATTCCCGGCTGCTTTGTATTTCTGGGGTACGCATCCTTGGTTCAGTCACAACGCTTTGTATCAGGCTTATGTGAATTGTCCTTGTCCTCAGATATGGCTGACCCTGCAAAAGTTCGTCTGCGGACCAGCTTCCGGCTCGGAGGCTTCCTTGGTTTCGTTGGCGGTTTCTTGCTGGCATACCAACGCTCAAGTTGTGAGTTACTCTGGTTGCGCAAGACGTGAGCAGTCTCATTGTTTTTTTGTTAGTCCGATTCTGGGGCTGGTCAGAGAACAAACGAGAGGAGGACTTGGATCTAGCCGAGCTGTCCCAAAGGGCAGCTGAGGGTAAGCCTTTGTATGGTACATCCAGCCAGCCAGAGTGGGTACAGGGCACTGCATATCGGAACTCTGCATGGTCTCAGTTGAAATTCCGTGAGTATCGCTGGAATATGTTAATCAGCGTTTTTCCTGCTAAATCTCTGAATTTTTGCAGACGCATTCCCCATGTACGAACATATGTTACCATGATGTGCAGTCCCAGACTCATAGCAATTATTCTAGGTTCAACTTCGTCAACCATCAACATCATGGCACCGACGCTGCAAAATATGGTGTGAAGGAAAAGGAACTATCAGATTAGATATTCTCCTGCTGATTGTACTGTCGTTGGATTAGCAGGATGACGCCATGCACTTGCAAGGGGGATGATTTCCTTGTCTACAGAATGAATAAACATACCTGCTTTGGCTCTAGAATATAATGACCGCATCGTAATCAAAGAAGTTATAACAACACATGTTAGCTGGAGCATCTCCGACCGTTCTATTGTATCTAGTTGCGATGTACTTGAGTGTGACATCCATTACCTTGCAATTCCTCCACACAAAGCATTGATGGCATTCGATAATAAGATACATGTGTTGAAGTCAGCTGGCCTATAACAATATCACAGAACTGCAGTTGCCAAGGACATTCCCTTGGCTCAGCGCATACACGGTGTTCGTGCATATCGGCATATGATCAATTCCGTGCGTCCTCCCACCTTTTTGATCAAAGCATTCTTGAGACAATCTGACGACTTCGCATCCAGTCATGACCACGCGCAACCTGTTGCTACAATATTCCAGACTTTGAGACTGTATACCTTCATGAGATGTACACGCCAATTTCGACTTCGATTTGTATTTTCCAGTATGTTGCCTCGGGGCCAGAGGTGTTTGCTTCTGAGGTCCGGTGATGTGGGTAAGAATGAAGTTGCACGACAGTTATCTGGCATAACACCTCATGTAGCAAGACGATGGACGTGGTACTTATACAGAGAATATATGCGTGCAAGAGGATATCGATGGCACCGTATGACAAACATGAAGCGTCTGACTGTCGACATTTCCGTTCATGGCCTGATTTTGAAGACATTTATTTCTAACGCAGATTACAGAACTGCCATTCAGTACAAGTAAAGAGATAAAAGGTCATTCATTGATTTCATTCAGAAACACTTCCAAACTTTGCTTATGTAATGAATTTAAAATTGAAAGTGTAGGATTGCACGTCTCATCTTCGAGTCATTCAAGGACAGATGTCATTTTTATAAAGGCCTCGAGTTGTAGTGAAGGAAGCCGACCGTGATTGGGCTAGATTATATGGGCAAAATAGTCCCATGACGGCAACATGGGATTAGTAGAGTTGCTATTGGAGAGGCCACTAGATGTCCATGTCAGCCTTCAGGTAAGTACCTACACAATGTGTGTCAAACTTCATTCATGCCGCGTCACAACAGTGCGCGTCAAACCTCACCACTTCAACTATCACACTGTCCGTATGACTTAAGGTATATTTTATTTTAGATCTGTCATAATAATTGATGTTCTGACATCGTTCCTTTTCATCCTGACAGAATTAGACGTCGTACACTAGTGGCCGTGTCAAGGCCCACTCAGTACTCAGTGCCGGGTCACATGCGCGTCACGACCGCGGCAGGCGCGGCAGGACCGCGTCAAAATAGCTACGTCCAGTCAAAGGCACTGATAATCGGGCAGTGCTTCGCATTATGTGAATTTTTGTAAAAGTGCAGACTGCCTCAGCCTCACAGCTTTCTCCTTTTGATTGCTTATCAATGTCGAACTCTAGTTCAACGTGTCTTTGCTGTACAAATCCGACATCCACTGTAAATGAGGCTCCTGGCTATAGTTGGCTCGATATTCTGCGAGTAGCTTCTGTCCTGTCGACTTATCGGCGCTGCATGCTGCAGTTCCCTCCTTTATAATCCTTCAGGACTTTACAGGTACTACAGCTTTTCGTGACCAGTGTTGGTTTAAATCCATCCTTCAGCCATCATGATCATGGACCGTCGTCAACGTGTCACGTCCGAGTCTTCAAGCTCATCAGAATTAGACTCTGATTCAGACTTTTCTTCAACGTCATCATGTAAAACTTCCCCAACTCCTCTGGTCGAGAATTCTGCTACCAGTACCGAGCCCTTGAAAGGTAAGCGCAAGTCGTCAGGCGGCGATAGCGTCAACAAGACGAAGAGTTCAAACTGTCCACGCTCGTAAGTCGTCGTGTTGCATAGCGTATGTGTGGAGTTAATTTCACGTTTTCAGGCAAAAGCTGGACAAGTAAGTGTATGAATAATGAAGCACTCATCATCTGAATGTGCGTATTGTTTAGTGAGGAGCCAGGCTACCGAGAACGCACCATGGACCCAGGAGAGACACGCCGCCATAGTGGAGTGCAACGAGTCGTCATTACTGGTATGTGATATCTATCTCCGCTCGGCTCGTATTGATGATTTCCCTAAAGCTATTCGCGCAACTGGTCTCACTCTTGGTCTCCGACGGATCCCCGCTGGCTTCCATGCGGTGGTCAAGGCCGGGGGCGCTGAATACCAGACAAGTAATAAATCTGTAAACATAGACCAGGCTGTCACCGAATGGGACGAGCGCATTCTTCTGTAAGTCGTTCTTAACTCCGTCTGTTCTGCAGGCATTGAGAATGACTCTAGGCCGTGCGAGCCATGTTCTAAAGTTCGGGTCAGCGTATATGCCTCATTCGAATTGGGTCCCATGGTCTGTCACGGAGATCTCCTGCGCACATTCGAGATCTCCGTCGGAGAATTACTGGATCGCAGCGAAAAATCGCATCGTCAGTATCGTTAATTGTAAATAACGCCTGACAAATGCTAACTAGCATCACAGCCATCATCTTGCAGCCAAAGCAGGAGGAAGTCGTATCCGCCTGTACTTCACTGTACATGGCGGTGGTGCAGCAACTTTCCGATCAAAACGATGCCGGACTGATTTGCCTCCTTAGTAACGTGAGTGATCAACGCAGTCTGACATTTTGATGCTGAGAGCTGTAACGTGTAGCCTACATCGCGCGATATGGATGGGTTGGCACTAAAGACGGATGCCGGACATCGTCTTCTCGCACGATACCGCAGGACGCAGAATAGCAGGGATCTCGAACAATCCATAAAGCACTTTGAACGGGCCTCAGATCTCTGCCCCGTGGATCATACCTGCCGCCCCGCAGCACTGTTCAATTTAGCCACGGCAAAGTTTGTCAGTTGCCAAGCACATAGAAGATACCTCGACCTCGACATCTCTATCTCTCTTTTTCAAGACGCCCTGGACTTGCGTCCCACTGATCATCCGGACCGAAGCATGACCCAGCTCCATCTTGCCATTGCACTGCTGTCGCGGTTCGCTAAGCGGGGATTTGAAACAGATGCTGATGCAGCTGAAGAGTTGCTGAGTGAAGTCCTCGACGTCTGCCACGCCAACAGCCACGTTCACAGAGCAGCTTTGATTACAATCGAAACATGCGCTCTGGATTCTGCTGGAAGCATTGATGGAAATGATCTCAGGCAGGAGCGTCCCGCCACATCCATGCTCCCGTTCTCGCCGAATCAGCTTCTTGATCGAGCGCGGCGGTGTTTGGAGAGAGATGAACCCGGTGCCTTAGATGAAGTGATATCCCTTCATTATGATGCGTTGAGACACTACAACACTGGGCATGCTTACCGAGGTGGATTGCTATGTAATCTGGCTTCGATGCTGCAAATACGCTTCGAGCGTCGAAGCAATGTAAATGACTTAAATGAGGCTATCGCACTTCAGAGGGAAGCGCTGGCCTTGTACCCAGTCGGTCACACAGATCGGTCCAAGTCATTAAACAATCTCGCGACTCATCTCTCCTCCCGCTTTCGCCACCGAGGCAACGACGAAGACTTGAACCAAGCTATTGCACTTCACAGGGAAGCGCTGGCTTTGCGCCCGGTTGGTCATACAGATCGGTCTATGTCATTAAACAACCTCGCGAATCAACTCTCCATCCGCTTTGACCAGCGAGGCAACAACAAAGACTTGGATCAAGCTATCGCACTTCACAGGGAAGCGCTAGCTTTGCGCCCGGTCGGTCATGCAGATCGGTCCATGTCATTACACAACCTCGCAACTCGACTCTCCTGCCGCTTTGACCAGCGAGGCAACAACAAAGACTTGGATCAGGCTATCGCACTTCACAAGGAAGCGCTGACTTTGCGCCCGGTCGGTCATGCAGATCGGTCCATGTCATTACACAACCTCGCGACTCAACTCTCCTCCCGCTTTTGCCACCAAGGCAATGACGAAGACTTGGATCAGGCTATCGTACTTCACAAGGAAGCGCTGGCTTTGCTCCCGGTCGGTCACACAGATCGGTCTGGGTCATTAAACAACCTCGCGGCTCAACTCTCCTCCCGTTATGACCACCGAGGCAATGTCGAAGACTTGAATCAGGCTATTGTATTTCACAGGGAAGCGCTGGCTTTACTCCTGGTTGGTCATAAAGACCGGTCCAAGTCATTAAACAACCTCGCGACTCAACTCTCCTCCCGCTTTCGCCATCAAGGCAACGACGAAGACTTGGATGAGGCTATCGCACTTCACAGGGAAGCGCTGGCTTTGTGCCCGGTCGGTCGTACAGATCGGTCTATGTCATTAAACAACCTCGCAAATCAACTCTCCTCCCGCTTTGAACAGCGAGGCAATGTCGAAGACTTGGATGAGGCTATCGCACTTCACAGGGAAGCGCTGGATTTGTACCCGGTTGGCCACACAGATCGGTCCAAGTCATTAAACAACCTCGCGAATCAACTCTCCTTCCGCTTTGACCACCGAGGCAACAATGAAGACTTGGATCAGGCTATCGCACTTCAGAGGGAAGCACTGGCGTTACTCCCTGTCGGTCATACAGATCGGTTCATGTCACTAAACAACCTTGCGAATCTACTCTCCTCCCGCTTTCGCCACCGAGGCAACGACGAAGACTTGGATCAGGCTATCACACTTCACAGGGAAGTGCTGGCCTTACTCCCGGTCGGTCATACATGTTGGTCCATGTCACTAAACAACCTCGCGAATCGACTTGCCACCCGCTTTGAGCGCCGAGGCAATAGAGAAGACCTCGACGAGTCAGCAGAAAACCTACGCTCTGCATTGACTCTGTTGACCCAACATGATCCTCGTCAATTAATGGTCCATGTGTCGCTAGCTGAGGTCTATCTATCATTCCATCATTCAGGGCTTGACAGCACCGTCGCGGGTGAAAATACAGACAGTCTGAATGCTGCCATGCATTATATCAAGGCTGCAGCAAGTGTTGTCTCTGCAGGCTTGCTATCCCGCCTGCGGGCAGGTCTCCGTTGGGTGTACCATGCTAGTGAACATTCCCATGGAACTCAACTGGAGGCTTATACGACTTCCATGCAACTCCTCGACGCTTACATGTCTGTGACTGCCTCTGTATCGTCTCGTCATAATGCCATGAAGGAAATCTCGAGGACACTTGCTGTGGATGCTGCATCGTGTGTCCTTCGCAGTGGTGATGTGCGTCGCGCTGTTGAGTTGTTGGAGCAAGGCAGGACTATCATCTGGACCCAGATGGCGCGACTCCGCACCCCTCTTGACAGCCTCGAGACTTGCGGCGATCATGCAGTGACGCTGATGAAGAGATTCAGACACCTCAGCTCCCTCCTTGATAATCCTCCTGCGAGTGATTTTGAAAACACCCCAAGAGTTGATGTAGAAGCGGAAGCAACCCGGTACAGACGTTTAGTGGAAGACTGGAATGGAACTGTAGAAGAGATCCGGAAGATCGAGGGCTTCTCTCGCTTTCTACTTCCCCCTTTGTTCTCTGATCTTCAAGATGCAGGTCGTGATGGGCCCGTCATCGTGCTCATCGCAAGCAAATCGTCTTGCAATGCCATCATTATCTCGCACAAGCAACCTCCCACTAGCATTCAACTCCACACCAATGTGTCAAAACTCATCGAATTGGTATTCACATTCCGAGATGCAGTTGAAAAAGATGCCGGTCCTAAAGGGAACCAACGAGCGCTGATGGAAGCTTTGAGAGAGTTGTGGAAAGTTGTCGTCTGCCCAGTGGTCGAGACACTGAATGAAATCGTACCACTAGGTTCCCGAATATGGTGGTGCCCGACGTCTGTCTTCAATTTCTTGCCGTTGCATGCTGCTGGCGAGTACAGGGCAAGGGGAAAGTCCCTTTCGCAGCAGTATATCTCTTCATACACCCCATCGCTCACCGCCTTGATCAAGGCTCGCGCAGGTCATGAGAGGTCCCCATCAGTGCCCTTTGTTGCCATTGGTCAGAATCACCCAGCCGGTGCCTTATCCATTTTGGAGGCTGTAGAGCCTGAGCTGGAATTGGTGCGGACACTTTTGCTCCCTGCCTCAACTGTTTCCTTCTCCAAGATAACCAGTGATGATGCCACGAAATCGAGAGCACTGTGCGCATTGCGAGACAATACTTGGCTCCATCTCGCGTGCCACGGGATACAGAGATTCGACGAACCCTTTCAGTCGGCCTTTCTTATGCGCGACCAGCCGCTTTCACTCCTCGATATCGCTCAAATGGGTCTGTCTCGGCATCAATTTGCATTTCTTTCTGCCTGCGAAACCGCAGTCGGTGACTTGAATACGCCCGATGAATTGATACACCTGGCGGCTGGCCTGCAATTTGCTGGTGTTAAGAGCGTCGTTGGGACACTGTGGAAGGTGAATGATAGTACTGTGCAGCGCGTAGTCGAGGCATTCTACAAAAACTTTTGCGGGGATGGCACGATGAATTCCAAACGAGCTGCCCGGGCGCTGCACCGAGCGGTCCAGTCGTTGGCCAGTGACAAGGACATTCCCTTGGCTCAGCGCATAGTGTTCGTGCATATCGGCATATGATTAATTTCGTGCGTCCTCCCACCTTGTTGATCAAAGCATTCTTCCGATAATCTGACTTCGCATTTAGTCATGACTACACGCAATCTGTTCCCATTCGAAATTCCTTAGAAACTGTATACCTCCACGATATGTACACCCGATTTCTACTTCGATTTGTTTATTGCCTCGGAGCCATAGGAGCTTGGCCCTGGCAGGATAGCAGACCATAGACGAATGAAAATAAACAGTCCGTTCTTGTTTTCAGAATCGATACTAAAGCTTGTGTAAAGCAAAAAATCGGATTGAAATCGAAATGTCGAGCCAATGCATAACTGTCTGAATGTACACGTGTATAATATGCGCAAGAGGATATCGATGGCAATACTTAGTCGCAAGAACAAGCCGCGATATACTCACCCTCTACGAAAAGATCATTTGTGGGTGTTCAAAAAAACCAAAACCCATGTGCACCGCCCCCCACGATTGGTGCCAGATGGGATAACAGTCTTGATCTAGGTCCAACTACGTACCACCAAAAAAGACGACATACCAAGCCATCAGAATGTTTGATGTTACTCTGACAAACTGCGACGTGGACATCGGATGGCGATTGATTCGGATCAAACATTGCAGCGTGGCCGACACCAAATGTTCTCATTGGAAGTTTGAGGAATGTAAAGCTCAAGCTTGACTATATCAATGAGAAGAACGGGCGCATCATGATGAATATCACCATGCCGTTATAAATACCTTCTCTCATGCTAGACGCCCACTGGAATCATCATCCACCTAACGAAACCCGCTTACCATCGCTTAGAAGCCAAAACCATAGAAAACCATGTCGTCACTCAAAGTAAGGGAAGCCGAAGCCGATTTCAATGTTCCTGGTGCGGGCAAGCCCTGCAAGACTTGGTACAAGGTGTATGGTACTCTCCCCCACCCACACAACCCACCTCTTGTAGTACTTCACGGGGGTCCCGGTTCAACCCACGAATACCTCGACATCCTCTCCGAGCTTACACGTCTCTTCGACGTACCCGTTATACTTTATGATCAAATCGGCAATGGACGCTCCACGCATCTTCCAGAGAAGAACGGAAACGTAGACTTCTGGACTGTGCAGCTCTTCGTCGACGAGCTGCACAACCTCCTGAACCACTTAAACATCCATGACAACTATAACGTACTTGGGCAGAGCTGGGGAGGGATGCTGGCATCAGAGTTTGCAACGCGCCAACCAAAAGGCCTCAGGAAACTGGTGATTGCTGACTCGCCAGCGAGTATGGCGCTGTTTGTCAAGGTCGCAAACGAGTTGAGGAAGGGGTTGCCGCAGGAAGTCCAGGATGCGTTGAATAAGCACGAGGCAGCGGATACAACAACGGATCCAGAGTATATTGCTGCAATGAATGAATTTTACAAGCGGCATTCGTGTAGGCTCGATCCAGTGCCTCAGTCCCTGGTGGACGGGCTTGTATGGATGGAAAAGGATCCGACTGTACACTCAACCATGTAGGTGTTTCGTCCATTTGTGTCACGCATCTTCAATCCTTGAGGGACAGGAATGGACCGAATGAATTTAACATCACTGGCTATCTGAAGACGTGGAACGTGATTGACCGGCTGCACAATATTCAGGCGACGACATTGCTCATCAACGGGAGGTACGATATAACCCACGACATAGTTGTGGAGCCCTTCTTTCAGCATATCCCGAAAGTCCGATGGGTGCAATTTGCGGACTCAGCGCATGTCCCGCATCTGGAAGAGACGGAAAGGTTTATGCAGGTGGTGTGGGCCTTCTTGCGTGGCTGAAGCGACTGGGAGTGTAGAGGCAGCAGAAAAGAAATGGTGACGGGGTGCACAGTCAGGGTGTATGATACAAGTCATAAGTGCAAGGTGTAATATCGATAGATTGACACTGCAAGGCCTCCAACCGCAAATTGATTACATCAGTTCAGCATTGATCTATTGAGCGCTCACCTTTCCCACTCAACAGACAAATTTTTCACATGACACGCCTACATCGCCTAGCAGTTTGCCGAGTCCTGTGAACAGAAGTACTCATCACGTGAGATATGTACACGGTCGCGTGTCATCAATTTGGTGACGGGCGTCCAAACAAGGTTCAAACGTTCAAGTTTGAAATTCTCAGAAGTTCAAGTTGCTTCGAATTTAAAATCCGTTCTGCAACCTCTGCTTGACTACTAGTATCTGTTACTCACAGCTCTCATTTCTTGTTTACTGCGGTCCAAAAACCTGTCGATCTGCCCGTGAGGCAAGCTTGAATCGATAAACTTGTTCGAATAGCATCTACCCATCCATGGTAGGACTCACGCTGTACGATGTCCTTGCGATTCCAACTACCGCTTCTACGGATGATGGTTCGCACTAATCTAATCTACTTCGTCGTTTTGATCTTAACTTCCAATCGCAGTGAGGAGGGCATACAAACAGAAAGCTCTTGAAACGCACCCTGACAAGCTCGAACCTACCGTGTCGGAGCAAGAGCGCCGTGCTGCAGAGGGAAGGTTCAGAAATGTATGGGTGGTCTGAGCTTGGTGCGAATGATTGCTTGATGCTAATGCTGATGGTATGATTTTGTTGCAAGGTATGCGAGGCATTTGAGGTGCTCAGTGATCCAGTGAAAAGAAAGGTGTGTCTTTAATCATGCTTATGCCTCTGTTGGAATGATGGGCACCAACATATTTCATTGTTTTAGGCCTACGACGACCGTATTCAGCTTGCTCAGAAGAACAAGAAACACTGGGATGAGCAGCACGACAAGCGAGTCAAGACGCGCGAAGAGTGGGCGCGTCAAGTCAAGGAACGCAGCGAGGCTCGTATGAAAGAACGTGCAGATTTCTATGAAAACCTCAAGCGTATAAAAGAGGAAAAGCAGCGATACATGGAAATGGTTGAGCTATTCTATCAAGAACTGCGCGACTGCCACCCAGAGTGGGAATCGAGGAGGCAGGCTGCGCTACAGGTACATTTGCAAGCATCTCTCAATTCGATGGATTAATTTTATATACAGTGGAAAGAAATGGCGGACAAAGGCCAAATACCACGACAACACACGACTCGCATTTAGCGAGGCAAACTCAAACTGATAGTTTCTTCATTTCAGAGGGTATTTTGCTTTATTTATCTCCCAGCGCTGGAGTTTTTATTCGCGATACTGTTGTACTTCTATGCTTCGATTCCTTCTGCGATCCCTTGTTGTTCGGTTCGTGTTCGTATTTATCTGTTCATTGATCTGCCTGTGATTGTGTTTGCTATAGTCTCCCTGGACATTTAATGGCAGAATGTACATACGGAACTCCAATCTGTCGGGTCGATATGATCTCAATGTCATCACAACCCCAATGACTTCTGTCTACTCTTAGCAATTTCCCCTACATCATCCACCGCTCGTGTCAGTTCGTGCAACCAATCCTCACTGTTCTTCGCGACACAGATCAGGCTTTCTGCCGTAGGCTCGTTCAGCGGAGGCCCATCTGGATAGCTCTCCAAAGGATGCCCAAGCTGTAACTTGTCCTCCATCTCCCTTGCAATTGCGGCCCTAGTTCTCCCGTTCACGAACGTGATGTACCTCAGTCCAGAGTACACACGCTCGTAACACGCGTTAAGGTGTTCTAGCCGTTTCAACACCTCTGGGGGTGTCTGCAACCTTGTGGTAGCAGAGAGGCCACCACTTTGCTCTTTGGCACTCAACGCAGAGAGTTGTTTGATTGCCCCGATCCTTGGATGTGCGGCGATGAATTCTGCTTGTTCATGTGCATTCCATGCGTGAATGATAGCGATGGCGCGTTCTATGAGCGCGTTAGTGGGATCTGTGGTCTCAAGAGGTGTATTCCTGATGGATTGGAATAGCTCCGGGGCGAGTTTGGTTATCAAGATATCCGAATGCTCGAATAGCTGGGGGAGGATGCTCGCTATGACATCCTGAGTTTCGTACATGTCGCGAACAGAGCGTGTCAAAAATCGGGGATAAGGGATTATAGATGATCCCTCAGTGACAATCCGTGGCGGATGATACGGTCAGACGTGTGGATGAGATGTGCATGTGAAAGGCACCAGGTGCGATGGATTGCAGCTAATTGGGTTATAATTTTACCACATTAATGCAGCGGACTGCAGTGACTAAGTCGGGCCGAACCCCTAATCAGCTGATCATCGCCGTGACTTGGACCACCATTGCAAAGGCATATATAATGCCAATACTAACGTTGGTTATACTAACCCGCCGGAATACATCCCCGCATTCACAGGCTATCATTATTCCGCGTCATGACCAAACCGTTCATTCTTCGCTGGGGCATTATCTCAACTGGCAGGATAGCCAATTGCTTCGTAACAGTACGTTGAACATATCCGCCCATTTCTCTTTCTAATTGAGAATTGTGGTTTACTAGGATCTTCTTGTTGATCCCGAAACGTCAGCGCCATTCCGCTGTCCATCGTGAAATCGAATGACATTGTTAAATACAGCCGTGATGTCACTGATGTAGCGCACAAAGTGACTGCTGTTGGGTCGCGAAGCGTCCAATCAGCGGAAAAGTTCATCGCCGAATATGCCAAGGGTGATAAGTCGATTAAAGCATATGGGAGCTATGCTGGTGTCTTTGCGGATCCGGTGAGTAGAATACCGTCAGAGCAGCAACTCACCTAACGAAATGTGGCGCAGAACGTCGATGCAGTTTACATTGGTTTGACTTAATTTACCTAGGTCGATTTCAACTTACCCGGCGTTGTGTAGCCACACCTCATACTCTTCACTATGAAAACGCGCTCGACGCGATCAAGGCAAAGAAACACGTTCTTTGCGAAAAACCTGTGACATCAAACGCAGCTGAGCTTCGGTCGCTTCTTGCAGCTGCAAAAGAGCATGGAGTGTTCTTCATGGAAGCTCTTTGGACACGCTTCCAGCCTCTTACACTCGAGGTCAAGAAAATTTCGGAAAGTGGTGTATTGGGTGCACCATTGGCTCTCCAAGCCGACTTGTCAGATGACTTTAAGCTTAACGGCGAGTGATGTTGTATTTTGTTATGTGACATCAGATCTCACGGAGCACAACAGAAATTCCCAAGACTCACCGCGCCTTGGATCCTGCCCTTGGTGGTGGCGCGTTACTAGATTTGTGAGTACATAAGGTAAATCTTATAGCGGAGAATAGTAATCTGACCTATTGCAGGGGACCATATCCTCTTATTTGGGTAAGGCAGCAATTATCTTTGTCTTTATTCCCTTAATGACAATAACAGGCCATTCTCGCCCTGTATGAGCACCCTTATAACCAAGGAGCTGCTCCCAGCAACGTCAGTGGGACAATGTTGAAAACCCCTCTGACAGGAGTCGACTGCAACACCTCCTTCACGGTCACCTTCGCCAAAAGGGAACTAGCTGCACAAGCCATTCTGTCATGCAACATGAACATAGCTTCCTATCATACCGGCGCCGTAATTCGATATGAGAAGGGTATGATCACAATTGCAGCGCCGATATACTGCCCGAAGAGTTTCACTGTGCAGTACCTCGAAGGCAGCAAAGTGACGAAGGAGGAGACAAGGCAATTTGAGTATGTTGGCACTGGATGGCATTTTCAGGCAGATGAGGTTGCACGGTGTGTGCGCGATAAAAAGAGTGAGAGTTCGCTCTGGGGACACGATAAAAGCCTGGTGGAGATGGATGTCTTCGACGAGGTCAGACGCCAGGGAAACTACAAGTTTCCCCCTGGTGTGGAGAAGGTGGTGTAAGGGATGTGGAAGCTTTGAACAATATTGATCTGCATATAGTTCGTTCGGAAGTGCACCTGTAATTTATACTGCGCCGCGTCGTGTTGTTAAATTCGATTGATCTGGTGAATGTGCTTTGATTTTGTGCACACGTGACGTGAGTCGCGCTGCACGCAACCAAATAAACATTCGGAACTTACATACGAGTCGGAGCTTTATCAGTGCTATTGAGAACCACCAGCTCAGTGAAAACATCGCGACTAAATTCTTCACATTTATCCATAATGAACGCTGCCTCTCTCATTTCTACAAGTGTCGCCCGAGTTATCATGACTGGCGTTCTTTCGGCAGTCCTATTCAACAAAACCGTGGTTCGTTACACTCGCCATGCCCTGAAGGAAGCAGAACAGGCTTCTCCACAACTCGCCGTTGTTACTTTATGCATCTCTACCCTAGCGCTTCTCCACGCGTCCGATAGAATAGCTTGCGACGTTCTGGGGCTTGCAGAAACCTGTACACCGACTACTACTAGTGAAGAGTATTCCTTGGCAACCGCTCGTGATGATCCTCGCTCTCCTGCTTTCTCACACGACGATACCGACGACTTCAAGACTCCTTTGTCATCGCCATCCATTTCATCTCCTGGGAACAGCTTAGACAGTATCGTGACCCTCACCTCCTCCTCAACCGTTTCCAAGCTTGGCAATGTCTTCAGAGATAGTATGACGCCCAGTCCTCCAGCGGTCGTTACTAGTGATAGTGGCGACGACGTAGTGCTGCGCAAGGTATGATTATTCCTCTTTTGAACTAGAGGTTCTAATAACATTATTTTCTTCTCAGTGGACAATGGAGACAGCGCCAGAGTTCAGCACCCCAACGACTCGCACTCCTGAAAATATTCTTAATTCAATCATCAAGCGAATGAGATACCTCTCACTCTCAGACAGTCGTTCTTTCCCCTCAACCCCGACCCGAGCTTGAGACCCCAAGCTACCATCGAAGCATCCCACCTCTCAGCACCTCGTTACTCCTTTATTCTTTAACTTCCCGCACAAACTAGCCCGTGATACCGACCTGCATCCACCCTTTCACAGAACTACGCATCAAGGCTACCTCACGCCTCTTTACCTTCAAATTCCTAGCATGAGGATGCGATTATAGTACCGAAATAGCATGCAGCCAGCTTCTCGTCTGGATATGCAGGGAAGTTTCATGTCCTCTTAACTCCTCCTGTCTTAAAACTTGATTATGTATCACACGACACTTGCCACGCCTGTACTGTTCCACTTTGTCGATCATCAATGATCATGGTATCATTGATCGTGATTCATCAAAATTGCTTCGGCAACCCCTAGATTCGCGAGTAAATATTAAGGCAAACAAGAGTAGGACAGAGCGTTCACTCGTATAATTGCTAACAATCGTCTAATATTATAGCGACGGTAGACTTACCAGCTGGTGTTCATCCCTTGGACACCAGAGGGCAAGTGTACAGTCGGATAAAATACAAAAGATAAGAATCAGGCGCTAGGGTGACGACACCCGCTATGATGTGTCTGGAACGTCCTAGTCTCCTGTAGTTAGATCATCAGAAGTGGATAATTTCTTCTTACTGATAGGAACACCCTAGACCTACGAGGAACGAAAAAATGATATGCAACGTCGGTAAGATTCTGAATCTACCTTCCTTGACTCCAGCCTTGTCTGCCAATCGAGTGAGAATCTTGCTACGTCTTCTCTTCTTCGCTAATGGACATTGCAGCAATTCATGCGCAACTCGGGATAACGAGTACATTAATCGCAGGTATGCAGGTTGTGATCAAACCTCCAAGGGTCTCCGGATATGCAGCGGCAAGGAGGCGATGGATGACAATACAGTGCTGCTGCTGCCTGTAAATAGCGTGGTGAGTTGGTGGTAAGTATAGGGAATATGTGTGTGGGAGCTGCTATTGATCATCATTCTACACTCAGCTTGAACTTAAACACCGTGGATCTGAACTTTGTATACAAGGTTCAAAGGGGAACCCCTCATCAAGTTGCAAACTTGCACATACATGGATATATGACTTTACTTATCGTTGGGTTCGATGAGCACCTGGCTGGTCGATAACGCATAATGTAGCCTAGAGATCGTCGCTTCCTAGACAAATTTCCTGGTTGGAGGTGGTTCGATGTACCCTGACGAGAGAAGAAGATGCTACTAGTAGTAGTAGCTGGATGAGTGGGTTCCTTCGATTGAATAACGCGCACCTGTCGTGATCAAGCCAGATCCTGCCAGATAGTATCATGCACATAACGCGCAAGTCTCTCACATATGATGAGAATGAATCACCCTCAAAATACTCATTAATTAAGTATCAAGTTGCGAGACTCACGGACTTGCCAAGGGTAAGGCACACGAAAGTCGGGGTCATTGCTTACATAATAGAGTTGGTGGGGACTTCCGGCACCAGACGTAACTAACCGTGACTTATCTCTTCGTTTCTGGCCGGGGATTCCGCAGAGTACATAGGTCTTCCTGAATCCGAGGTCCCTACAAACTCAATATCTTGATCCGAGTTCTGGTGAGCCCGTCCACTCCAGTTTTGAACACAAGTTACTTACGCCGCAGCACTAATAGTGACATAGCAACCCTGAAGATGGGATTCAGACAAGGCGCTGTTCTTGCATCGTGCTCTTTTTTTCTTGGTGAGACTTCAACTCATGTTTCCGATGGATCTAACTCCGTATTTCTGTAACAGGAGTCCTCTTCATATGCTTCTTCGTTGATTACCGCATTCTGCATCAAGAATTGACAGAGGAGACTATTGAAGACGGCTTCCAATTTTATACAACTTTCTTTAATGCACCACCCGCAATCAAGGTCTGTTCCTTTGCGAGCGGTAATGTCAGGAGGATGATGCTCATTATCACAGGCCGTGCTACATGGCTTCATGGGGGTTGGTATTTTAGGACTTGTTGCAAAATTGCATAAATATGATGAGAGTGCCATCTTCTTTGATGGATCAAGTCTGGGTAGGAGCCGATTTGACTTGCTTCGATACATTGCTCAATAATATGATTAGTGGGATACATTTTTTCAGCAGCCGTTTACCTTGCAGTGTCAATTCCATCTTTGCGAACCATCGTCACCCCCGCAGATGTCGATACACGTGCGGACCGTATCGAAGCCTTGCGGATACTCTCAGCAGGCAACACCATTATGATGGTGGTCCTTGGTGCCATTCTAGTCCTCCAGGTAATCATTAGACAATACTTCTTTCAACACTCGCTTTCCCGCGCGACGCTAGTCCACCCTAATTTTTTCAGCTCGATTTGAAACATTTATCTATAACATTTCCTGCCCGAAGGGTGCATCGCAGAACTCTGTTTCATTTCTTATGTTACCTGCTCAATATTTATTTCTGACTTCGTTCCAACAGGGCGGACAGGAATACGCACGCCGTGTAGAGGCGAGAGAGATGGCCAAGATGGAGGAGGAGCTTAAGGCCAAAGGGAGTCCTAGTGCTGGGAAAGATAAGAAAGAGTAGATGCTCTGCTGGCATGCGAAGCGGGAGGTCAGACGTTACTTAGTCAAGGCATTCCCTGACTATGGATATCAGTGTCTAAATTCCGCATCTCGGTTTAAGCTTGGCGTCTATCTAGAAACATTTAAATCGATGATACTTGGTAGTGTGATGAATTATTAACGCCAAGTACGAAGTACTAGTAGTGCTTGTTGAAGTTTTGATTAGTTTGCACTCATTAAAATTTGACTACTAATAATAACGGATGATGAACACCTTAGCATGTGATAACCATGTCGTTCAATGATTTCGGAGCCGCCATAGCCTGGGGCGATCCTGAGCATCAACCTGGCGACATAGTAAAGGATGCGATACGGAAGGAGAGGATTTTGAAGTCAGTTTATCCTTTAACTTTCTACCCACCAGCTTCTGATTAGCACCCTACAGAGAGATTGCAGCTGCACAGGGCGATTTGCAAGGTACTTGCTTCCTGGATATCAATTTATACAGTCGCCAATATCGTATCTTCAGCACTTGTTGCACGAGTGCACAGCGTCCAGTCAGATGTCGACAAACTTACGTCCGAGAATTCGACTTTGCAGATGTACATCGACAACCTAACCATGCAGATGGCAAAGAGGAAGTAATTTTTCTGTTGTTTGCTATCTATGTATGTGTAAGTCATGATCGAGCTCTTATGTATCACCTGCGGTTGAACGTTCAACTTTTCATCAGACCACCATCATGCGGGTTCACTATTGGTTTTCCTCTTGCACGTCTATATCGCAGAATACGGTACCCTCGAGTTTCTTGGCCTGAATGAGAACTTCTTTTTTTGCTGTCTAGCATGGGTTAGTCAGATCTGTGGAACGTGCTCAAATTCGGAACAAGTCAAATGTCATCCGACAAGCTGTAGACCCGCACTGCTTCGACCAAAACGCCGTGACGAAGAAGTCATCTATCATGGCTGTGCATAGTCAAACCCAGGCTTCCTGACAGGATAATCCTACGTGATTGACACATTCATTCAAACAGGACAGTGATGTGTATACGTACACGTTCTCGTAGGCACCATCCGCAAGCCGTACCGTTTCCATCCAGAAGCCGTTCACGATAGACCGGTTTTCTCGTGCGCAGCAGTGACATTGACAGCTGAGATAACCCTCAATTGAAATCCAGTGACCTACTCGAGTCCTCGTGGCTTGTCACAATGATTTGACGATCTAAATGCCCGGCCAAATACAGCGTTTGCTCCATCAGCCAGATGTAGATTCACGTCACCCTTGGAGATACCATTCTGTTGGCACGATTGCGCTTTGATACCAGGTCCAAGATCAAACATGGTTCTATCAGTGCCGTCCTTATCGTTACTCCGCAGGCAAGGAATCTGATGCCTGACTCTTTAGTCTGATGACGGCGAGGTTGTTTCTTGGGGCTGTGTAAGACTATCACTTATCTGTTCGAGCGGCGCTCTCGCTGGTAACCTGACATGCCTTTTCCGACGTTTCGACTGCATCTGATACGAAAATAAACCCCTGTTTTGACAGATGGCGCCGGTTTCTTCCCGCAGATACGAACAGTTTTCGAAGCCATTAGTGGTTGACACTAAATGCTATTCTACTTCCTCAGGAACACGCCCAGGAAATAGCTTGTAGCCCTATTCACTGCCAGTAACATCATTGAAGGTGAACACGATTTCGGATAGGTGAAAACAAACGTAACCATTATTCCCCTTTCGCACCGTTACCTGGTGCTGTTTGGGAGTTACTTGGAAACTTGTTCGGTGTTTCCTTGATAAGAATGCGACCGTCGGGGGTTAAGCACTGCTGCCATGAGTCTTGATGCATTGATGAATCGCCTCAGTTTCTTTTGGGGCGCTCGGGCAAATTAACCGACTTTTATTTTGTTTCCTGTTAGCTTCAGAGTGTGCTGAGTATAGTCTTCCCCTCGCAGCATTGCGGGAAGTTTGAGCCTTGAGACTTTGTCCTCCGTTATGTATCCCGCCTTCGGGTTGTCCTCGTACGTGTTAGAGCAGTGGTGGACTTGAGAGCGCTATGGCAGAGCTTCGGATGCAAAGGCAAAGTATTATTGGCAAAGTTCATGCGTTACCGAAGAAAATATACAATGAGAGAAGTCATCTTCATCTTCTTTCTGTAAACTCCGTGATAACAATTGACTGTGCTGAACGGACACCAAATCCATAATGGTACGTCAAAATTTCGTAGAGCTCGCCTTCTCTGCGTCCCTCATCCACTCTCGCAATCTCCACCCCTTCCTTTGCTTTCTAACACCATCCCGTTAACATCCAAAATCTCCATAATTAGCTCCGCGTCCTACACACTTCTATTTATTTTTTCCTTTGCCTCGATACCAAATTACGCGTTTCCGCTTCGGATAGCCGCGCCGCCATATGTCCTTTGCTACTCCGGTGGGAAGCAAGTCCAAAATGCTCGAATACTCGAACGCTTTGTGGGAACAAGGGCGCGTGATATTCACCAAGTAGGCACTACCGACCTCGCCGTGTCCACAACAGATATCCGTGGGACTTGGATAAACTTGCGTGCATCGGTCTCGGACTTGATTATTTCCATCCTTGTGTCTTATGGGAAGATCAGGTAGAGTAGCAATGATATATTTCGATGACAAATTAGCATACAAAACAACATTGCGACATTTGTCCTTACTGAACGAAACAAGTACCCAATGATGGGAATCAGCTCCTAGATGTGCAATGTGATTCCTTGACCGAGATCTGAGGCTCCAAGCGAGTTACACTCGATCCAGTAGTTGCGCCACCCTAGAACACATTGAAAGATACGGTTCGTGACTGCGTCGCCAGTATCCGAGGTTCAAGCCCTTAGGGATAAACAATTCGCGTTCTTGTTCCAGATATTTTCCCTCTTCCGAAAGGATTTCACGCCCTTTAAGCCATGAAGCAGAAGAGAATCCCAAGATGAACGGCGCCATCAGCAATAAAATGAAAATCTTTTAGCCAAGGGAAGATTGACTGAAGTCCATCACCTGTGGAGGTATCCGTTGGGACTAAGCAGGCACGCATACAAGCACACTCGGCTCTTGATGGAACTGCCATTCTGTCAAGATTCAAGAACTAAGTTAGCGTCACCCTGCAGCGCTTCGCGAACGGCATCCTCGGACTCGGAGTTGGACAGGAATGCCTCACGGCGAGTCTGAAGATAAAAATCATATGAGGCAGATGAATTCCACGGTTGTCATTGGACATGCCAGTGGTACCAACAGCCCATGTCCATGGATGAGTTGACGACTCCAGAGGATCGTGAATGATCGTAAATGTGTGGCGAGCCTTGATATGTTCGGAATATTCCTTAGGCTTAGCACAAGGTTAGCGGTCTTCTCGATTCCTGAAGTTCTTCTCAAAGGCCTGTGGCAAGGCGGCAGAAGGAGTTGTTGTGCTAAGTACAAAAGCAGACATAACCAACAGACTTAGCAGGTTCGGCGGGGGCAGGCGGCGGAGATTCCCTGGAAAATATTGCCACAAAGCCTTCGATTAAGCGACTCCGCCAGTACGGCAACTTCCTAAAATCATCCACCTCCAAGCAGAAAAGTGGCAGCGGCAGCTCTGCAGGCCTCCATTGCTGTCTGATCCCCTCACATCAAATTACCAACAACCACATCACTGCTATCCGACACTGACTTCCAGTATTATTCTGGGGAGACTTAGCATTCGTCGCCTCAGGATGTCGTTATCCAGAGTTAAAATTCTTCTCACTTGGTGCAATGAAAATGGCATCCAAATCGATCCCAGAATACAAGTTCGGGAAAGTACAAACCATCAAGAGTTAGCCGATAGGACGGAAAGTTCCCGCAATTCCTCGCGCGGTCGCGGAATCAGCGTGTACTCACTCGAAGACTTCATTGATTGTTCCCGTTCCCGTGAGTGCTTAGTTTGCATACACTAGATGGTTGCAATTCCCAAACCATTGCTTGGCTGCATACCAAGATGCTCTTACGGTGGAGACCTGCTGTCAGTATTTGTTCTCGTGGGTACGGGTAGTAACCCGCCTTCTAGCGCAGACGAGTCAAACGAGAACCAAGATGTGACACAGGCTCATACGTAGGCAGAAAAGAACGATGTTATTTCTTTTGAAACAAATTTGTCGATCCTTCATTCTGACTCGCTTTATTATTGATATAGTCGTACGCATTCCGAAGGCAGCTATTCTCTCAACCAGGTCATGCTTCCTCTCTCAGGACATTATTTCTGCTCCATATGGCCATGGTGCACATCTCGCACTGGCTCTCGCCTTGTATGGTGAGATGTACGTATTTTCCATGCTTCTACAACTTTGTCTTCAACTTTTAGCTCACTCGCGTATTCTGCTCCGCTCCTTCACCCTGATTCGCCTCATTCCCACACTGCTCTCTGCTGCCGCTTCTTGTGCTCTCACAACCTTCCGCAACTATACTTGATGCAAAAAATGACACCTGATCGAACGAACTAACCGGTTCCATGTCGTGTGACATCTTGTGACTTTCCCTGGCTCTTTGATCTGAATTACTCCTGTCTGGATTCGCCGACTTACGCTATCTTATGGTTCATCGTGTGCCGAAACCGCCTTTTTTCATGCTTTGAGGATAGTTTGCGAGGCCAAGATTCCAAGTGGTTCGGATACCTCCAGAGCCTGCCGCGGGAAACTATGGACACAGCTATATTCTGGGGTGTCAAGGACGTTATTGACTTCGGATCCTGTGTATGCTCAAGCCGCGGAGAGACTATTCCTCCGCACAGTGCCATTGGAGATGATGCTGGCAACGTTGGAGCGGCTTGCTCCAATACGGAATTCCCCGAGTGTGCTCCATGCCTACAATACCTGGACAGTAAGCGAGCTCGGATGTGGCTTTCCTGTACAGAGGCTGAAAAAGAGCTGGACGGTCAAATGGTAAGTACGTTGTCTCTGTAAACTTAATGTTTTGATATGCGTTTTGTGTTGTGGACGATACTCTTCGTTTCGAAAGCTGTTTTATTCATTGGTCTTCTGCTCCACTTTCATGTTTGCTTCTTTTTCAATTGATGCGTTATCCTTGTGAGACGAGATTGACTTGTGCGATGATGATCGATTCCGGGATGATCCATGATGTTATTGCCCAGTGGGGAAGTCAATTGAGAAGGGTAACACAGGATTGGACCAGCGTGGCACGCTACATCATCCGGGTACGTCCATGATTAGTGATTGATGGGTGTAGTGCCATCTCGAGGCGGCCATGCTCTCCATATCTGGACATGTACATTTGGCGGCTTGGCCGACTGATGCGCGTGCTCTACACGAGCTCGCTAGGTCATCATTTCCATTACCCTCCACCTTCGTGGATCACCCGCCGATGATCGGTGCCATTTTCCACGACCACTTATCCCTTTCGCTTCCATTCTCCCATATGGCGACGCACGTTTTTTCCCGTCTTTGCTAACTTTATGAATTTGCCTTACCTTCTGTGCAAACTACCTTTCCAACATGCCTTCTCCTCGTGTACTTGAAAGAGTATGTTTTGGCTCGATGCCACTTCTAGTGATATCTGCTTGCTAAATTTTTGTCGAGACTTCACTTCTGTCTCTTTAAGTCCTCAGATCTGCGACTCATAGAAGAGTCCTTCGCCTCGGACATGATCCATGGTGCCCAGACCGAACCTTGTTGCTTCTTGGCAAAATTAGTTCTTCAACTCTACTTGATATCTGGTTCTGCTGATATTGGGGTACCATTTCAACGGCGTTGCGCTTTGTCATGCCGGTTTTTCATACCCTGTATGGCTACTCTAGCTTTGCTAAATGCGTCTATCAGACCCTTTGCTTCTTGCAGTCGATTCCCCCCAATCCCTCTTCGCGTTCTTTGATTATCATGATGTATTCTTCCATTCTATTTCTGGCCTACAAATTTCACTCGTTCACACTCGAACTCCCTGGTAACTGATCACATTGACCCGGTAGGATGAAATACGTCAATACTACGTCTCCGTCGTGGAACCCACGCTACACGCAGCCTTTGGCAGACTTCGGCAAGCGGAGGCCGAGTGCAATGCCAATGATGTATTAGGGGGTGAGATTCCACGTCTCGATGAATGCAGCAATGAGTTAAACTCAGTGGAACCCTCGCTTCCTGGGTTTTGTCACGCATACTCCCTCGTGTCCTCTCGCGCGTTTTTGGCGGATGCGTATCATGGTCTTGCGATGGTGCCCGTTGCTGATGCGTGAGTGACTTCAAAGTTCATCTTACTTTTTGAGCCTAGTTCCGTTTTCAATGAATGAATGAGATCATGCATCGCGGAAATCCGCTTCACATTGCACCCATAATAGTGGTAGAGCTTCATGGAGTTATCGTTTCGTCAGATGCAACTTTTCCTGTTAGGTACTTCCTTGCCATTAGGTTGATCGTGGCTTCACTCTCTCCCACCAGTGGCCCAGTGTCATGCTTCTGATAGGCTTCGCGTGCCCCGCATCGTGTTGTCCTCCGGAAGTGCATCAACGACGATGCTTCTATCCGAGTTTCACCGTTATTTTGTTCATTCGCCTATTTATGATATGGGAGTGCTTGTCACTAGTTTACAGGTCTCCACCCGATGTCGGTGCAGTTAGTTCTAGCTTGCTTTGGTTGACGTTTTTGTCTTTCGCAACATCCCGGCGGCAAGTAGTAATATGCTAGCACAACTATAGTTTAGACTGGATCTTGCTTACTCGCCGGCGGCTCCTTACTAGGCCTTACAAGCTCACACTATAGCGAGTGTCAGATCAGGACCTAGTACAGGAGCTAAAAGTCATGGAAGACTTTTTAGTTGGTCCCCACGTGTAGCTTCTGCATGCCATTTACCATGCTACTTTTTCTCAAACTTATCTTCTTTTGGTCTGATTCACATTTTTGCTTCCTCCACTAACAACGTTCTCAATAGCTTCAATCACACCAACGAGAATCATGTGCATATGGAGGTGGGTCTATCAACATTTGGGGCATGGACTTAGGAAATCCGTTCCATCTTGATCCGACATGTCAAGGACACTGTTGCGGGCCGCGTGGCACTGTCGTCTTGCTAACGCCTATTCTTCAGCTTTTCATTTTTCGCAAGGAATGCAAGTTGACATGTTTGTTTTTTAGAGTGACTTTGATGTTTGTGCCGAATGTGGATCTCTAGCGGAGTGCGACCACGATCGCGAGACTCTCACTCCCGTTCCTTCCCGAGGAGGGGCCTGTTCGCTTCCTGGAGTGTGCAAACCTGATTTGGCGCTCGAGATTGATACCCTTGACATGTGTTCTGTTAAACCCATTCTACCTCATTCTGAGGTATTCAACACATATGGATCGCTTTCAAACGCCGAGCTCATTTCCAGGTACGGCTTCACCCTGCCGGAGAACGAATGCGATATCGTTAGTTTGGGTTACGGCTCCTTCTCCGCCTTCATCAACAACCTCATAGATGATGTGGTACACTCTTCCGCCGACTGTGGTAACGATGCCGACATGCAGGGGCGCTTACAGATCCGAGTCAGGTACGGGAACAAGCGAATAGATATGGTGGATGAGCGGTCATGTTTTAATTCCAGAAACTTAAGTCTACCTACGGACTTCCGCGTATTGGGTGACGAACGCGAGATAGGTGAGTACGTTGTAGAACGGCATGCTCCGTATGTTTACCGCATCCGCGTAGCAGACGACTTTACGATCCGATTCTTACGAATATATTCGCATTTTGCCAGACATTGGACGACAGAACCCAGATGGGACGAGATGGGTGACAATGTAATAGTTTATAATTCTCCGTCGATCTCGTCACCACGGCCTCCACCAGATGATCCAGATTCTGCCCTTCCCGAAGCCTTTAACATTAACAGCGAGGGAAAGATGACGCATACCCTGTGGCTTTTCTGCGTTCTATTTGCCACCTGCATATGTTCGCCGGGAGACATGACAAATCTTGCTCACCTGATTTTTCCGGATGACAATGAGCCGCGTCAATCGTTTGTGGAAGATGTGAAACGGTACCTTGTGGATGTACAGGATCATATCGACAACGCCAGGGAAACGGGGGATGATGACGAAGAAGTCTCGGTCTCTACATGGTCGGACCCTCCCTCGGATACTCGGGACGATTCCTATTTCCATGTCCCCCAAAGCCATTTGACGGCCGAGACCGAAACCGACATTGGCGGAATATCCAAAGACGAAAACAATGTTCTTGCCAGCGCAAAAGATAGTGCCTGTTTCATATCTAGTCTCCAGCCAACCAGTAGTTCTCTGGGTCTCGACCTTCCCATTGAGATTAGACCCGACGGAGACGCATGCGTCCCTGCCCATACTTGCACCACAAGTAAGCTAACGTCTCCGTTATACGATGCCCATGCCGTATTACCTCGAGCTCAAACGTTGTTTACTAGAAATGCCTTCGGCACCTTCAAGCGCCTCACAAGCGGTGGTCTGGAACGGCCTTCGGAGAAGATCTAATGTGGAAGAAGAGCGGCCCCAAAAACGTATGCGGCACACCAGTCCCCATGCCGTGGATAGCCAGGAGGATCTTCCCTTCGATATATTTGGTAAGTCAAGGCGTACAGCCGCTCCGGGTGAAGAATAGTCAGCACTGGAAATTCAACTACCATCACAGGATGTGGAGAGGCGACAAACGCCCATCAGGTAGCACAGACGCTTGCTCTTATCGTGGTACACCTTTGCCAGCACAGGGTCGATCCTGCGCACGTATCCGATGTGAACGCAGGAAATTTGACTGCAGCGGAACTCGGAGAGCTCCTAGATGTAAGTTCCCAAACATCTTCCTGAATTCTTAGTTCATGTGGGGGCACGTCTCGTGAACTATTGGCACGCTGCCCTGTGTGGGTTCGCAAGTCATGGGGCTCGCCCTGATGATTTCTTGGCAGCGTCCGGGGGAGTTGATTGCGGAGAACGGCGCGTCAGAGAAGCAGCTTTTTATCTTCTTGTGTTGCGTCGTCATGGTCTTTCTGTGATTTGCGAGGATGGACGGCATGACGATCGAGACATGAGCTGGCGGGCTTCTCTTCATGTTTTTGTTTCCGTTTCTGTTTCATATTATCGTTGGCACGGCGAATCCGTCTTCACACGGTCAATCCAGTGCATGACTTGAAGCCTCATACTCTGCTCATTTGGGTAGGGTAGCCTATTACTTCCTTTCTACCAAGAATTTGGCTTGAGCACCGCGCGTACTTGCCCCTTTTATCTGCAGGGAAACCCCTTCCTGTGTGTGTGTGTGAGTTCCTCTCTCGGATAGGACCTTGATCGGCGTTCTCTCATCTTTCACTTGCTGTGGAGCTGTGGAGCACGGCACAAATTTTGGGATACCCTGGATGCACTCCCGCTGTTCTCTTTCTGGCTGCTCAAATTTTCATGACTTGAGCCATATGACGAGGCGGCAGCCGACTTATTTTCGGTTCCCACCCTCCAAGCACGACGCGTTCTACTTATATTTTTGTATTGATGAACATGACGTCGCTGAATCTTATTACTTCTCCATTGTTGTCCTAGAATATACTATTCTCAAAGAGGTTTACTTCTCGTTCTTGCATTGGTCGCTGAGGACGCTGGGCCCTCTGCGGACCTACGTTATGTACTCAGCGCATCGCTTTATAGCCTACTTCTCGCCCTCTTTGCCGTTAAAAGACGAGATGCTAAACCCCTGTCCTTTTGTCCTCAATTAGGTAACACCAATGCATATGCATCGGACCCGAGTGGCAATGCTACTAGCGCTGAACGAGAAGTCTATTCTGGAGAGCTGCGCATCCACTTGGGGTGCTGTCCTGAAGAACATTCATGATATCAACAAGGAATGACCATACAAGCTCCAGCGGACCATACAGTTGACGATAAGGTATGTGTTGCAACAGCTATCAATGATATACTATCACGCTGAGCCTGATCCAGTCATTAGGAAGCTTCTGTGCGGGCAAGTACGTCCGCATGGATGTATTTGGCAAGAGAGGTGCATGATAGGACGATATATGTGGCCCGCTGGAGATAATACGGCGGGAGCGCAAATTCTAATGCAACCTTGACATGATGAACTCCCTACGCGATGCACTAGAACCAAAAAAGATGATCAGATCTGCGCATGGATGACAAGTTCAGCATGATCATCCGACGGAAGAAGCCAGCCTTGAACGGACGTACGACCTATGTGCGCCTGTTCAATAAGTGCGTCGGAACCGGAAGTAAGATCGTAACGTCTTGTTAGGGTCTTCGGAGTGTTCTACTGAGCATTTCTATTAGCTGACGCATCTGTTGATCGAGAGTAAGGCCCTGGCTATACAGAGAACGTAAGGAGCTTAGCGAATGAGCTAATAGGTCACCCGACGATCAAACAATAGTCACAAACTCTCGTATCATATCACACCACTAACTTCTCGTAGCATAGCAATGAAATAGAGTCACATCATGAAGTGACTCAGAGCCAAGATTGGCCACACATATAATAATATGGGTGGGAAGACAAGGATACGTATAGGGTTATATGGCGATGTTGTGGGCTTATATAAAGATCAATGGCGTCCCTAGCGCCACTTGGAAATGTATTTGGCTTTGGGGGTTGGCTTGATGTGGCGGCGTGTTATGATATCAGTGAATGGGGGTGGTGGCAGAGATGATGTGTGTGTGTATGCCGTATCTATCCAAGACCATCAGTAGGCTGATTCCGGCGGTCAATGAAGAAAGCTTCAAGGAAGAAGTCAGGTCGAGTAATAGATCTATGTTTGTCGACTTGGGAAGGTGGCGGCGGCAGTGGGAGAAAGAAAGTCACACGGAGAAGGGAGGTTTGATGATGACCCAGGATACGTATTGGTAGGATAAGGGCGGGAGCGCAAATGAAGGGGGGACCTTCTTTTCATGAAGTGCAGTGCCAAAGGATACGTGCATGAAATGATTGCGCGTGTTTGGAATGAGTGAGGAAGCGAGAGCATTTGGAGTTAAACTCAAACCTTGCTGCTAGCTGCTGCCATCAAGGGTGCAACGCGTATGACCAAAAACACTTTGTAAGTTCTACGTGTACAACGTTGTTTTAGAGGAGCGAGACTCATCCGAGTTGAACTAGGTTCCGCCAGTCAAGGTTACACAGATACGGCAAAGAGCTAACCCCAAGGTTCCTGTCACAGGTCAGGGTGCTGAGATGATTACTTGTTACGGGGCTTTGTTCGTTTCCCTATAGCCGGTGCCGGGATGGTCGTACCTGTGATGGCATGGTGGTCTTGTTTTCTTGTAGTATTCATTCTGGCTTATTCTCACTCGTAGGAGGGAGGAAGAGGAGAAAGAGGACCTCACCGGTCACTCAATGGGCGCCGGGGAGTGCCGACTGGAAGTGATTCCACGATAGTTTTCTTATCTTCGTTGAAAGCGCGCAGAGTCACTGAGAAGAAATCATAATCAAATTCTTTTCTTCAAATTTGACAAAAACAAAATAAACAAGTAAAATAATTACTTTAATTAACTCGTTTAATAAACATCAGATCTCAGATCCATTTCCAAATTGCGTCGTGAACGAAAGAAGGGACCTTATAAGAACGTTTCACAAGAAATGAGGGGAAGCAGTTTGCTTTGCCTTGCCCTACTCAGAAACTCAAGTCCTTCCCAGAGCTCAGCTCAACTCTCCTCTTCCTCCTCTTTTTCATAACTTACAAAGGGATGGACGTCGACTGGTGTCTTTCGTGTGATCGCAGAATCGTAATTATCAACTTTCTCCCTTCTACTCGATCATATCTAACCTCCAACTACAGGATGGCGTAACATCTGCCTCTGGTCCATATTGTTCCCCAGAGTGCCTTTCCTATGCTCAACCAGCATCCTCTTCACCCAAGCTCGCTACCCAAGTAGCTGCCACCCCTGCACCCAATACTCACCGCATCCACCAATGGGCTGCGGCTATCCCGCCTCACGTTCCTGCTGGCGCACCCTCCTGCCCCTTTGCAGAGGCTTTCGAGCCCACATCAGCATCGACCCAGTTTTCTCGTCGTTCCCCCTCACCTCGTGCTCGTTCTCAGGCAACGCCCAAATTGATCGAGCGTACCTCTGCTACAGCAGCTGTCCCCACTCTCTGTGTATCATCACCAGCACAAGTTCGGCCTCTTCCCCCCGCACGCAGCACGCACTGCGCTTACATTAATGGCAATACGGCGTCCAACACCACTGCCAGCATGAGCGAAGCAAGCACCTCCCTTACTAGCCTCTTGAGTGAGCCGCTCGTGGCTACTCCTGACGAAGATTCTCCCTTCGGTATCGGTGCTTTCGTTCGCTCCTGGGTTCACCGTGATCGCGAACATGCCAAGTCGAGTAATGAAGAAGTCGTAGAGGATATTAAAACATATTTTCCCCCTTATTTATGCGCCAAGACATCTCCTCCCCGCTCAAAAAAAGCCAAGATTCACCCTGCTACGCCTGCACCCATTGCACGACCAAAATTCCCCGTTATGAAAGCTGCAATTTTTAATGACCGTGACCGTTCAACACCCACCGACTCCCACACACCTACACCTGTCGTCTTCCCTTCTTGCCGTGCTGCTGAGCTTGACTGGGATGATGACGACGATGATAGTTTCGTCCCACAGGCTCAGTATCAGCACTTCCAGCAGGGGTATGAGTCCAAGGCGCGTTCTCCGTCGTTTTCCTGTTCTGCGTCCTCCGGTACCGGTTCGTCTATCCTCCTGATGGCACCGAAGCGATTGGATGTCCGAGGTCGTCGTTGCGGTCGTGCTATCGCGCCATGAGGTGCTGCGCGTCTTTTTCATTACCACTATCTCCCCCTTCCTCAGCATATTCGCAAAATCGCCTCGTGCCAATAGGCGCTTCATTCACGCAATTGACTTATGGACTTCGATATCCCCCAAAATCAGCACATGGTTGTTCGCTATAACTCCTTTCAAAACCCCAGGAACACTCCGTGTATCTTGTACACCACTTTTTTTTCCTCTCGACGTTGTTTGACAGCGCCCGCACTCACAATCTTTGAAATTCCTCGTTGTTCTGTTCGCACACGCTCGTTCTCACTCCTCATACACTGTATATACATGCATATACACATAGATAGCTCGTTGCACTTGCATACACACGTCTCACCTGGATATCGTATTGATTTATTGTACAATAGAGTTGGTGCAAGTCGAGTGGAATTCATCGTTTGAACCAAATGGAGACGTATACGTGGCGAGTGATCTGCAGTTTGTGCCAGCGGAACATCATGGGTTGTGTCTAGCTGTCATTGTGCACAGCTTGTAGAAAAATTTCATTCAAGTCTAAATTGAATGTCCGGCCCTGGAGCTTGTTGAAAGCATCTTGCGGGTTCTTGCCCTTGACAGTGACAGTAGCATCGCTCTTCGCGGGAGAGGCCAGTTTCCGGGGACATAACCGCGTGGGTCCATGTTAGACAAACGCGGGGTTTCGCTGTCAACGACACAAGCGAGGAAATCGCCGTTAAGGTGTAAGACTTGGAGAATAGTATCGAGCTAGGATGATGAACGGCTGTGGTAGTAGTCTGGGCCGGTCTAGACCAACGGGGAGACGAGTACGTATAAAAGTGCGAGGGAGTCGCAAGTGAGCTGACAGACTGCGGCAGGGAAAGTGTGACAGGAGCGTAGGGCCCAGAGCGTCCCTTTGCTTCTTTTCGTAAGACGCGTACTCGATGATTTACTCGCATCCTGCTCATTAATAATAATAATTAAATGTGTAGCTAGTCACTCGCTCTGCTGGCAGGGTACTTTGATCTCGGAATTCTCCGTCAAGAAGTCTGTTCTCGAAAGTACTATTCATATCTGGTCACCGAGATCCCGCGTGGTTCATCTGCGTGTTATGACTCTGCATACACGGCAAGTTACGCTTCGCCAAAGTACTTGGACATCGCGGTGCAATGTATCGCGGTGGATGTCCCATAATATGAGTTTATTTTTGGTACCCATTGGTCGTAGCCCGGGAAGATTCCGAGGGCTTTCATTGAATTAATGAAACTTAACCGAGTTAGCGTCTTGCTATTTCACAGACTCAGACACTCCTTGCTTTGAGTTTCAACTCTCTCTCGCTTTTTTCTGATTGCCAGCATGCTACACCGATATTCTTGGATACACCCAGACAGCTAGTATGCACCACGCTGCACGTGCATCAAACCTCTTCTCCCACACAAGACTGCGCATAGAAACCAAATCTGCACTGGTTAGCCATCCCATTCATACCATTAGGTGTCATCGGCCCGTTAGGAACTCGGTCTAGTCGGAAATCCACACTGCGGGCCGTCATCACCTTGTTTAAAGCGCCCTCCCGTACCGCATTGCGTATGAAGGCATCTCTCGCCACTCGACGGACGAAGATCTGCAGATCACGACTCGCTCGAGTACTTATCTCTCGGGTTCGTCATACACGTTCGTTTTTGAGTTTGTGCAAATTAGGAAGATTCTTCGCCGATGGCGGGATCACAGGCTTTTCACTGAGCCGAGCAAGGATGTTGTCATCGTGCATGTTTCTGTTTCTGAAGAATGGAAACTCTTGACAGGTGAGCACGGCATACATATTTATGCAGATCAAAAGCGCTGCCGGGTGACCGTCAAAGGTTAATTGCCAAGCTACTTGATCTGAGGGGGTTAGCTAAGTCTGAGAATGCTCCCGCTCGTGATGCGCAGCTAGCACCAAAGCTAGTGTCCCGCCAACCGGTGGCGCCGGGGGCGGGTTAACTGGATCTTATTTCAGTATTATTGGAATACCCCTTGCCTACGCCGACCCCGGAGGCGCTCATCTTTGTTCCTACCATATTGGGTTCGAGGCCTAACTAAATGTTAGAACATGCTAGAAACACTAAGAACATTCAAATTCGTAAGTCGAAAGATAACCGTTGTAGGGCGCTACCACGACGTTATCATCATGGTCGCAATATGTATTGACAGTTGGACTATAGGTGGCATAACAGGATTGGACAAAATCAGCGTTGCGAAGAACGTTTCAATGGTGGAACATTCTTGATCTCGTCGTCAATCAAATGTTGCAATAACCTCCATCGCCAAGCGTCTGGTGTGGGATCCGCGATATATACGCCAATCCTTTTGATGACTCTGGAGTCAGCAGATAAGCAGCCGCGGGCTTATTGTATATGGCCTAAATGATGTCACGACATATGATCGCACGACCAAGGCACCAGCGACACTTCAGCACAATTGTTTGGGGCGGAGTTTATCCGTTTCCGTGTACCAAGCTCCGGCCTGCCGAGCAAAGATTTGCGCCAGCTGGCCGCAGCACCATGTCCGACAATCAGGGCTTGGACATGAGTTCAGGGAAGAATACCTATAGACTCATATCCTCGCATGTCATATCCACCTCTTATCGCACATCCTTACGCGACCCCGCACTAAATTGTGGTGCCTTGAAACTTCATGACGCTCGTCAATAACGTTTAACACGTGTAGAGTCAGCAGTGGCAGATTATACATGTGTATATGGTTAAGCACGCCTGTGTGGAGAACATTCGATACTGAACACACTAGCCCTGACTGGAAACTACTGCACACCTGGGAATTATTCAACCTCTGTTCCGGTAAGAAAAGCGATGGCCGGTGCTGCCTTGAGAGTCGGGGGCTATAACATGTCGCACCCGGACCTTGGTAAAAAAAAAACATTGATTATCGTACAGGCGATAGTCAGGAGACGCGGCGCATCAAGCTGCTCCAGCCACATGACAGTAAATTGCGCCTCTGATCGCACCTACACAACCACTTTGTTCAACACAAATAAACATAAACCGACAGAGCGATTGACGCGCAACATACGTCGTCATCATTCTTCGTAACCCGACGGCAGGAGGCCCGGAGCTTGCTCGAGGGGAAGTTCTCTAACACAGCATGTTAAGTCTCAACCTAAAATTCAAAGAATTTGAACTTTTGCGGTACTTGGCAAGTGGGTTACAAAGTCATGTGCGCATTTCACGCGATCTTAAAGAACTTCCGCAGTCGTCGAAACTAGTCCACTTTGGGATCAACTGGGAAGAGTGGTTAGTTAACGTTCTTGGGGTCATTGATAACGCCAACAAACTTGATGATGATTGCGGTAGAGCGAATAGCAGCGGAACAAGAAGTCGGTCGGCTGCTTCAAACGGGCCGGCGGCGTAGTGCATGCCGTTGCGACCTCGTAGGTCACGATGCCTTCGTCTATCAGCCGCAGCTATCTAGTTGCGGATTGCTAGGCAGTCGACATTTGGCATGAACGATTGTCGCGAACATAGCCGGATCCGACTGAAACAGTAGGTCATACGCTTGAATCATGCGTGGTTTGCGGAAAGAACCTGTCCCGGAACGATCATTGATCCCAAAGCACACGTGAGACGACGGCCAGCTCAGCGAGATAAAGCTCCCGCCTGGAGTATGAGATACGACAAAGAACCAGGCCAGCGATGGTAATGAAGTATCGCTCAAGGCGAGAGGGCGATAAGCAATCAATCAGACAAAAGAAGAAGATGTCGTGTTTTTGCCTAGTACTTCGACCGGGCCCGGAAGTGGCGCTGATACAAGGGACATGATCTGCATCATGATCAGTGTGTCGGAGGCCGCATTACGAACTAATGTTCCAAGTCCAGGGCTGACCACGAGATGCGGGGTAGATGAACTTGAGGTGTGACTTTGTATACATGATACACTCGTATATGGCAATAGAAGGGCTTGTGGTGCTGCGCACTACTACTTATGTCTGGTACTCGCAAACGGTACAGCGCTGATAGAAGGATCTACTGTTCCACGGCCTTCGGCCGCCATACAATGTGAAGCACTGAAGACTCGGGGTAATTTCGGGGACGGTTGGGAACAAAGAAGTTGAACTGACAATGTTCATACCAAGGCACTCAGGGGGGAAGAAGTGGTAGCAGACACCACAGCTGCTAGTCCTAGTCAGGATGAGGCTTGTATGTAAGCACTGCGTAATAACGCGAATTCGGGAATTGCAGACGATAAGGAGCGTCTCTGGTATCTAGGGTGCATCAAGTAGATGAATACTTGTATACATTAACTCATTCTCTATGCCCAAACTTAGTCTCTCCTGTACTAAGAATACAAGCCCACTAATAGGATCCAATTTCCAATGATAGTCAGAACACCCTTCCAGAAGTTCATTTTTTGTTAGAGAGCAACTCAGCTTTACAAAGAGAACTCTCAAAATTTGTACATTCTACAACCGGCAATATGATAAGACTCCTTCCGGCAACCGATATGAGACGGTGCTGTTGGTTTGTCAGTGAAAAAGTACAACAACAAACCTTTCGGAGTTAAGAGGTCTCGAAGGTACATGTCGCGAACGTACGAACATTTTGGCAAAACTACTTGCCCTGCTTTCACCTGATCCGCGCACAACAAATATGATCAAACAACAAGGAGCAGTAATAACTTTACTGGGGAGGTGGTTGGAACCTGGAAATAAATTGAAATTAGCAATGCAACTAAAATAAAATAAAGCATAATACCCAGGGGGAGGGGGTCCACCAAAGCCTGGTGGAGGAGGGAATGATCCACCTGGAGGGAAGCCAGGAGGACGGAAGCCAGGAGGGGGGCCTGGCATGCCTGGTGGGGCAAAGGGAATTGGAGCACGACCCACAGGAGGCATACCCACTAAATACATAATAAGCGACATATTTTCGTCGTGTATCAATCAACTTACTAGGAGGCATCATTCCCATTCCACGACCTGCAGGCATTCCGCGACCAGGACCAACAGGCAGCTGAATGCAACACACGAATAAGATCTTAACCGAAAAATTAGCAGAGGATGACATACCGCATTCTTTTTGTCCTCGTCTACAACTGGCGGAGGCCCCTCGACGCTTAAGCTGACGACTGTCTCCCCTCGCAAAATCACGAGACCCAAGGTGCGCTTCATCTCCTGCTCAGCAGGTGCCTCGCTTTCTCCGGCTTTTTTCTTGGGCCGAACGCGTCTGAACTCTTCACAGTCCGCCAGGACAAGGTTCATATGCCTATCGAATGCAAGCATCTGACCTGTCAGCGCGCGTCCGTCATTGATGGTCACTTTGAGCCTCCAATTGATGAGGCCTAGCATTTTTCCTCCTTTGGATTTTGGTGGGGGCTGAGGCACAATCATCAGATAACATACCTGCAAGTTCTGATCAGGACTTACCATGATGGTCGATTAGGATTATGGGCTGTAGATGCAGACGATGACAAGAAACGAGATAGAGTTGGCGGGCCACTGTGACAAACAATGCCAAATAGCTCAGGTTGACAGCTGCGTTGCGCCAACGATTCACTTTGTACTAATTCACGGTTTGCATTCCATGCGGTTTCTGTTCATAAGATTGCCAAGCGTTTGCGCAATCTCTATCACGACCGAAGCTTGAAGCTTCTGAAGGATCATGCTGACAGACTTGTGTTTGAGCATTTGTAAGTCACCGGTCATTTGTCAGATACCGATCATAGCGTCGTCGGTAAAGTCGTCCGACAGTGTCTATCATAAAATCGCAATGTATATATGGATATAGCATCTCATTCCTCCGACTGTCGTCGATATGTCAAGAATCCGTACTGCTTTTACCGTCCTGATGGGTGCGTTCACCTGTTCCTCATAATGAAATTGCACTGACCTCAGGGCCCTCGCAGACATACCCACTCCTATAGTAGCTGCGCCCATGGCAGGGGCTAGCGGTGGCGCATTGGCAGCTCAGGCATCCGGTGCCGGAGCATTTGGATTTATCGGAGCAGGTGGAGTCCGTCGCACCTTTTACGATTAACTTGCTAAACAGATTATCATCTAGGATACTTGACCTCTTCTCGGATTCAGGAGGAGCTATCCTTAGCCCGCGCGCAGCTTCTCCTATCCGATGCAGATCCCCTTCCAATCGGTGTCGGATATTTGGCTTGGCAACTGGACAAAGATCCCGCTTCCGTTGGATTGCTCGACGTTTCCCTTTTGAACAGGGTTCAGGCCATCTGGCTCGCCTTCGGAAACAATATAGGTCGATGGATCGACCACATTCGCTCTTATGATGCGAGGTCCGGGCGAGGACAGAAAACCCTGATATTTGTACAAGTTTCCTCAGTGAAAGAGGCTCTCATTGCCATCCAAGACTGGAAAGTTGACGTTTTAGTAGCTCAAGGTTTTTCCCCTACCTCCTTAAGCTTGGTTTGAACTTTCCTCTCATGGTCAACGTCGCAGGATCTGAATCTGGTGGCCATGGGTATAGCGCCGCTCCGCCGCTTCTCACGCTGGTGCCCTCTATCTTGGCAGTATTGCCCAAAGAGGGCCCGCCACTTCTAGCAGCCGGCGGATTGTCAACGGGTGGTCACGTTGCTTCTTTGCTTACGCTCGGAGTCTCTGGCGCGGTGCTCGGCACGAGATTTTTGATGACAGAAGAGAGTTTCTATAATGAGGTGCAGAAGAACATACTCGTTAAGGCCAGTGGCAATGCCACAGTGCGTACGACGGCAT
Organism: Suillus plorans; assembly: GCF_016647745.1. Taxonomy (NCBI): domain Eukaryota; kingdom Fungi; phylum Basidiomycota; class Agaricomycetes; order Boletales; family Suillaceae; genus Suillus; species Suillus plorans. Next base: position 56,821 of record NW_024537493.1, read on the forward strand.
TTGATCACGCCAGAGGAACTCTGGAATGGCCGGAAGGCGTTGACGGTCGTGCCATTTATAACAAGACAGTGAAAGACGTAGACGACGGTGTCGATATCAAAATAGTTCGAGAGAATTTCAATAGGGCAACACAGGATAAGGATCCTGATCAAATTTTGGTTTGGGCGGGAACTGGAGTTGACTTGGTCACAGAAATTCAGACTGCGCAGGTCAGTTTGACTCGCTAAATTGCAACGTGCCGGCCTGTCAGTTGATTCTTGTTTGTATAGGATGTTGTTCGGGAGCTCCATGCTGATATGATGAAACATTTAAGTTTTGTGTCGACACTTATTGCCACCTAATGACAAACACGTTGGTTCCCGTGAACGTTTTCTTTCCTATTCGGACAAGTCGTTTCGTCTGATGCACGTCCCTGTGGTACTTAACGTTTGGAAACATAACTGTCAGGAACGCCATTGATTCCCTCGGTAATAGTGTGATATGTGTTCCATGGACTATGATACAACTAATCGTGACAACAGTTCGCGTATGCTCCAGAAGATCCTTGCTTTAGTGGACGATTTCCACTGTCAAGTCGCCCTGATTGATGGAGTCACCTATACAGATTTGTTAGACTAACTCCGTGCTCCGGAGAAACGAATGAGTCTTGCCTTCATTGACCACCACGCGTTTAATATGACCAGAAACAGGTGCAGTAACAGCAGACTCCATCTGCGGTGAACCAAACGTCAGCAGGTCGTCATCTTCAAAGCATTTCACACATACCTTCATCGCACTCAGTACTGGACAAAAAAAAAGCTCACGTCAGATAGAACATCAAAGAACGCCGATCATCCTTACCGCAGAGAGGGTCGCCCTTCTTAATCTCGTGGCCCTCCTTCACTCTGACCTCAACTACGACACCTGACATGGGTGCACCCACTGATCCAGGGTCAGAAGTCGCCTTCTCCCGCGAGACTGTTTCTACTGCGGAATTCTTGTCCTCGACAGACACAGCCCGAACCTGCGGCACAGGGGAAATGTCAGCAAAATCTTCGCATGTCATACTATTGTTATCGACCTCGCCGTTAACTTCGAACCAGACGTCACGTTGGGCACGTCCTTCCACAACAGGCCCAACGGCCATCAGGCGGATAATCAGAGTCTTTCCTTTTTCGATCGAGATGTGCATCTCCTCTCCAGTAGCCGGTCGCCCCAAGAAGTACCGCGTGGGAAGAACGCTGGGGTAAGGATAAGTCCATCTTTGAACATCACACGGCATCATGAGGTTTACCTGAGATCTCCGTATTTCTCAAGGAAACCCTGGTATTCTTCGAAGACCTGACGGAGTTAACATGACTTCAGAATATGCATCGCGGGAGTGCAAGGCACGACATACTTTGGGGTACATGACATATGAGGTAACATCTGCATCCGCAATATGCTTGCCAAATTTGCTGCGGAGCTCTGACTTGATCTTCTTGAAGTCCAAGGGTTGCATAGTCGCACCAGGACGCCCATCGATTCTTGGCTTGTTTCTAATGATATTCGAACGAAGTGGCTCAGGGAAACCTCCCACGGGTTGTCCAAGATAACCCTGGAAGAACTCGACAACAGAAGAGGGGAAGTCAAGCTGGTCTGCACGTTGAATAACATCCTGTTTGGAGAACGAGTTCGACGTCATCCATTGCGCGAAATCGCCAACTACTTTGGATGAGGGCGTAACCTAATAGTTCTGTTAAGATTTGCACGGAGTTAAACAGGTAATTGCATGCCTTGATAATATTGCCACACTGAAGGGAATGATTCAGATGGAGTGGGAAATGACGCGCAGACAAACTTACCAGTTCGTTGGCCTCGATGTATTTCTGCTTGATTTCTGGGATTCGAAGGTCGGAAAACGTAAGTTACTGGCAAGGAAGATACTCACGGGTCCACTGTGTGCCGAGGCCTAATTGTGACGCTTGGAACTATAGGGTCGATCAGCCGCCGAATCTAAATACATTCCGGACACCACGCTCACCATGAGATTCGTATATTGACCTCCTGGCATTTCGTGATCAAAGACACTTGAATCCGAGGCCCGGACATTGGCTTCGAAGCAACTGTAGAGCATGCGAACCTGGCTCCAGTACAAGTTTAGCGCTTGGATGTCGGCGTAGCGGATGCCCGTCCCTAATCGCGTTTGCTCAAGGGCCATGCACACGGCTCCCATTGAGGGCTGCGATGTCAGACCAGACATACCTATCGGAATTGTTGAACATCTGGCTCATCATTTGCAGATGTCAGCAACTTACTATCAATGGCAACATCAACGACATCAGCACCAGCCGCGGCGGCCGCGAGCATGCTAGCTGTTGCGATTCCAGCCGTGTCATGGGAGTGAACGTGGATTGGAATGTCAGGGTACTTCTCCCTGATCGCGCCGATAAGCCTACAAATGTGTTAGTGTTTGCAAGTCGGACAAAAAGGTGTTTGTTGATGTACAATTTCGCAGCTTCAGGCTTCAACAAACCAGCCATGTCCTTGACACCAAGGATGTGAATTCCCTCTTCCACTAGTTGGTCAATGAAGTCAAGGTAGTATTTCAATGTGTATTTGGTCTCCTTCGGGCTTGCGACGTCACCGCTGTAGCAGACAACAGCCTCAACGACACCCCCTGCCTTTTTGGCGGCATCGATACCGAGTCTCATCTAAAATGAAAGTGAGTACAGTCTCATGAGAGTTTGGTTCACTTCGTCTTACGTTCTCTATGGGAATCCGTCAGCAATCAAGACTATGCGGTAAAGGTATCACTCTCACCAAAGTAGTTCAGTGAGTCGAACACTCGGAAGATATCAAGACCATTCTCAACCGCCTTTTTCGAGAAGTCATAGATCGCGTTGTCGCTATGCGAAATCAGCCGGACATTAGGCGGGAATGAGAAAGCACGCACGGGTAGCTTGTGTATCCGACACCGTTGGCTCCACGAACGAGAGCCTGGAAGGGAATGTTGGGTACCAGCTTACGCAGGGTGCGCTATTTAAACGTCAGTGCAAGCTCCTTCAACACACCACAAATCGCGTACCAGACGTTCCCAAGGATCTTCATACAAGAAGCGCATGGCGACATCGAAGGTGGCGCCACCCCACATCTCCAAACTGAATGCGTTTGAGAGAGCATAGCTGGTCTCAGTGGCGATGTTGACCATGTCGATTGTCCTAAGGCGAGTAGCGAGCAACGATTGATGGGCATCACGCCAAGTGGTGTCCATGATGAGCGTTCCAGGGTATTCGCGGACGGCCTTTGCGAAAGCTTCGGGTCCTTTCTCAACGATAATGTTGCGCCATCCAACCTCACAAGGGAATGTAGTGTCAAGGGGTGTGCCATCCGGACCGTCACGGCTCTCAAATTTGGGAACGACGACCTCATCCTTGAGGCCTGGCTCGCCGGTCTGACCTTTGATGGAACTTCCATTGACTGCAAGGTCACCAAGGTATGCAAGGAGTTTCTGTGCACGGTTCTGGCTCTGCACCAGCTTGAAGAGCTCAGGGGTGTCATCGATGAACTGATGTAATACAAATGTTCAAAGGTGCGTCTTATGGTCCTTGCATCTGAGTAATGGACTTACAGTAGTCCATGTCTTGCCGCCAATGAAGACATCGTGGGTGAGGAGACGGAACAAGAAGGGAATGTTTGTCTATTGGCATTGTCAGACACATTTCCATATGAACACTAAGAGGTAAATTACCTTGACACCGCGAATACGGAACTCGACCAAGGCACGCAACATCTTTCTGCGGGCAACTTCGTAGGTTGTGCCACTTACAGTGCATTTCACCAACAGACTGTCATAATGGGGCTGTCGGGGGAAATGTATTCAGAATGACTCCGAACGTAGGATACGATTGGACACATACCGTGATCTGTGCACCTGCAAAGCCAGAGGACGCGTCGAGACGAACACCATTTCCACCAGCACTGCGGTACACCTCGATTTTACCAGTATCGGGCTGGAAACCAATAGCCGCATCCTCCGTAGTAACACGACACTGGATCGCAAACCCACGACGGGTGATGGCCTCCTGAGTCAGACCAAGCTGAGGTAGGGTAGCACCGGCAGCAATTTGGATCTGGGCCGCAACAATGTCGATACCAGTAATCTCCTCTGCATTCCGAGTAAGTAATGCTAGAGCCACTCTAATTCATATCTGGAAATCGTACCAGTGATGGTGTGTTCGACTTGAATACGGGGATTAATCTCAATGAAGTAGTGCCTTCCCATCTGATCGACAAGGAACTCCGCGGTTCCAGCATTCCTGTATCCGACACTCTTCGCGAGCTTAATCGCGTCCGACAAAATGGCCTGACGCACTTCCTCGGGGAGGTGGGTTGCCGGTGCGACCTCGACAACCTTTTGGTGACGTCTCTGGACGGAACAATCACGCTCAAACAAATGAATCGTGTTGCCAACACCATCGGCAAGAATTTGGACTTCGATGTGACGTGGGCGCTCAAGGAAGCGCTCGATAAAGACAGTACCATCTCCGAATGCTGATTTAGCTTCGGATACAGCACGCTGGAACGCGTCTTTGAAGTCCGATTGCTCGCGAACAACACGCATTCCGCGGCCGCCACCACCCATAGCAGCCTTAATAATAACTACATGCGGCAAAATGGCATCAGAAGGAAAGCGAAAAGGAGAATATCGACGGACCTGGGAAACCGTATTCTTTGATGAATGCATCGCCATCCGTGTACGAGTCAACCGGGCCAGGTGTACCAGGAACAACTGGTACACCGACCTTCATAGCTTTATGGGACAAATCCAATTAGCATATACGAACCGCTTCTCGACGCACTATCACCCACCAAGTGTACGCGCTTTTGTCTTGTCGCCAAGACCATCGATAACCTCGGGCGATGGTCCGACAAATGCAATCCCGGCCTGTTCGACTTTGCGAGCGAATGTAGCATTTTCTGATAAGAAACCGTACCTGGACAACCATCAGCCAAATATAGTGGAGATATTCAGGGAGCATACCCAGGGTGAATCATATCAACCCCATGTTCAAGAGCGATGCGGATGATATCTTCTTGGGCAAGGTATGCTCCAACGGGGGTCAACCCCCTGCCGACTTGATATGCTTCATCGGCCTGATTGGTATCTGATGAGCGACATTCGATAGATTAGATATCGTATCGTTCAAATACCTTTTGGCGATGAGCCGAGAGACGATCCTCAAACGAGTAGATCGCGACGGTGTGCATAGCGAGCTCATGAGCGGTACGAAAGACTCGGATAGCGATTTCCTATGAATGAAAGATCTAAGCGACAGAAGACGTTCAGATCAACAGATCAAAGCGCACACCACGATTAGCGACAAGAATCTTGGTGAGAGGACCACTATGACCAGCGGATTTCCTTCTCATAGTTTGAATAGAGTGGACTGGCGTGCCGGGGGCGCTGGGCGTCCCCACGAACGTATGTGCCAACCTTGGGGGGTGGAGCGGTAACTGAGTCGAATCAGCCATGATGATGGTCACTGGTTGAAAGTGAAATGAATGCTAAAGCAAAGTGGGGGATATTTAAGAGCTTGGGCGAGTCAGGGATGTGGTGGGATGGTAGGGACAAGACAAAGCTGTTCAAACTTCAGGGATTTTGATTATCACCAGTTTCGCAGCCTAAAGCATCTGATATCGGACCATATGAAATCAGGAGAGGCCGTAATCATGCCATAATCCGCAGTGATCCGTCCGCATCCCCCACAGCATCATGTATCTTTGTTTCGCTGGCACGTTTATCTCAGACCAACGTACGGACTTAAAGTGGCTTACTACCCCACGTTCTGACTCTTAACTCCATCACTGCGGCCTGTCATCAAGTTGGCATTTATTCGACAGCTCGCAAAAAACCGCACTAATATGAGCCCTGACGTACGTGACTCCATTGACCGGCACTCCGTCTAAATTCTCGGGATATACAAAAACATGATGAAGGCACTTGCCGACGGTCTACCTGTTCGACAGGGGTATGATAGTGGTTGCTTGAGGCCGGCTCTCCATCTTCTTCTGGTTGTTCTTCGCTATCGCATATACAATCCCTGCAAAGAACCCCATTCCGATCGCCGACACCGATCCTACTGTTGCTACATCACCAAAGAAGAGCATACCTGAAGCCGCAACAGGGAGTTTGTTGAGGGCTCCGACCATACTATAGTCGTCATTATTAGCTGCAGTATTCTGAGAGTACTGAAAGCCCTGTATCCATACCTATAGGTGGTACTACTCGTAGTGCGCACACACCATGCCGTAGAATATGAGATTCCAACTGCCGCAGCACCCGAAAATGCGATAGCGGACAAAAGAACGTTGCGTGTCTCGAGTGGGCTGGATCAGGCAAGCGTCAGTAATTATTTTGGGATCTCGCTGGGTGATTGAGCGACGTACAAATTTCTAACCAGGTTCTCTGAGCCCCAATCCTCCACAACAATGGAAAACACGACCAAGACGGGAATTGATAACAAGTTATTATAGAACATCGAATCCCAATCAGAAAAGCCAGTGACTTTTATGCGCTTGCGCATCAGAAGAACCTAGGCAACGCGGCCAACATTCAGCTCAGGGACACCACCAGGGCATGGCAGGGAGTCTTACGTAGGCGGCGCTCATTAGACAATTCACAAACATCCATACGTACCCCGCGTTCAGTCTAGAAACCATGTTTGACATCATGTCTAAACCAATTCCCATGGCGGCGCTCGCTGGTGGAATGTTCGCGGTCCCATCTATGGCATTACTGATATCCGTCAACGCAGCCAATATAGAAGATAATACCTGTCATAAAATCAGCCCATGAACCCTATCTATTAGAATAATTACGAGGCCACTCACCATAAAAATGAAGGCGACCATTGTAAGTGCTGTAATTCGTCCGCCGAACCAGAGGACTTCCCCGTATGCCTAGTTCTTCGTTAGCCTCAATATGCTCGCGACTAAGAACAATAACCGCACAATGAGTATAATCGTCAGATTCTTGAAAATGGTATAAACGGGTATACTGAGGTATTGCTACGGTGAGGCTGTTAGCGCATGACGTACAACATCAAGAGTCTTATTCGGCAGAACTCACCAGACTTTTTGAACCGGTATAGATTACACTGACCAGCAGACAGCTGATGGGATACCATGTCTTGACATCTTGCATGTCGAAATCGCGAAAGGATATTATACCCGACTTCTTAGCTGCAATCACGCACGCAACACAGACTATACTCTGCATTGATAGCAGCAGAAAAGTCATGTTAAATTGACTCCCGGACACTACAAACTAAATCACGCTATCAGAAACCGAACACAATAAGAGGACGTTGTCTATGACCTTGTTCACGACTGTCATCATGATGGACGCTAGACAGTAGCATACTACAGAGGGAACTATACACCACCACGCAAATGAGCAAGCATTACACACAAAGCATAGCAGTAACTCACTAGCGGAGCTAGCATCTCCAGCATCTTTCTGGCTGCCGGTGGCTAAATTGCGCCGCAACTCTGCCAAATCTTGATCCTCTGAAGATTCCTTTGAGCTTCCCATGTGCACCTGAAGCCGAGTAGAGAGCTAAAAATGGAGTTTGTACTAGTAGAACCTAGTAAGTAAGTGGTCAGAGCCAGGGAACGAGGGGACAATGAAAGAATCGTAAGATGTTCAGAATAAAATGTTCTTTGCAGCTTGTGCAGCAGGCGAATTTCATCCCGCTATTACGTAATCCTTGGCACGTCCCAACTCGGAGCTCCGACTTTTAGTAACGCAACGTTCTTTCAGTCGAACATAGTTATAACATCGTCACAGTGGTCTGATGACATTCAATTGAATGACATACGAGTTGCGGACGGATTATATCACCTACCTCCTCGAAGAGCGTGGCATGCTCGGATGCAGTCCTCATCGCGCGCGCGAATGGCAGTCAACGCGGGAGACAATCTCTCGTGAGAAACATAACTGAAATTAGTTGAGACCGTCCTAAGGCGGCCCAGGCCCAAGAGGAAGTCAAACATATCATCCATTGATGGTACTGCTCCATTCTCCATGTTGACCCTTGCCAGTAGAGACCTTCTTGTCGGAGTCTGTACCACAACCCGAACCATCACTGCCTGCTCTTCGATGCATTCAATCTATCCTGCGAAGGCGAGACCTCCCGGGCCAATACAGTGAATTGTGGAACGCGCTCGACAACTACAGCTTGAAAAATACGATTCTTTAAAGGGGTCTCAATAACAAACCATTTTCGAATGTCAGCCTGAAGTTGAGTACCCATTCTATTGATTATATGTGTGCTGGCTCCTCTGGCTCGGCAATAAGTTCAGCGGCGACAGACGTATACAAGATAGACCACACATCAGGCCTCAGGCGCGAAGGCAAATATTTGCACCTACTGTGTTAGCGAGAATTCTCATAGCGTTCCACTCTGTCCGGGAAGGGGTCTGCTGTCTGCCCAACTGCACACACCACCTTCTTAGCTAGCGCGGGCCTGGCGGCTGCCGCATGAGGCATATTATTTGCCACCAGAGCAATATTCGCTGCCGGAGCGATATTTGCCGCCAGAGCGATATTTGCTCCAAGTCCATCGTTATCATAAAAACAACCAGACTGATCGATCATACATTGATATTCACACCACCATGGTTTCACGCCCCTTCCTGCAGAAAAGCGCCATCGCCATCAGCATCGCCAGCCTATTCTACAATATTGCAGAAGGCATCATCTCCGTGTTCTTTGGTGCAGAATCGTCCTCGCACTCTCTCATCTTCTTTGGTATTCAATCGGTAATCGAAGTGCTCTCGGCCTCACTCGTGGTTTGGAGATTTATGAACGGACTCAAAGCTGGTGAAGAAGGTGACGATGGATCTGAAGTCAGAATGAGCAAAGACCTGAGGTTTGCATGTTTTCCCCTCTGCCATCTTCGTTTGCCGACACACAACAGGATAGAGAGAATAGCAACCTTGGCTATAGGGATTCTCCTCGCGATGCTTGCCCTAGCAGCCGTAGGTACATCCATCGCCTCCCTCATCGCCCATGACCACCCCAGTCCATCCAACGCATCACTCATCATCGCTGCGAGTGCTGCCTTCATCATGTTCTTGTTCTGGGTACCGAAGCGCTACCTTGCAAAGGCGCTGAACTCCAGCACGATGAATGGCGAGGCACTTTGTACCTTGTCGTGCATACAGTTTAGCAGTGCGCTGCTGATTGGCTCCCTCGTATACCGTGTCTGGCGCGGTGGGTGGTGGGTCGACTCCGCGACTGTCATTGTGATTGCTATGCTTTTTGGTTGGGAGGGCTTTAAGATGATTAGGTGGGCAAGCAATGATAAATTCAATGGCAGCTGTTGTTGTGGACAGGAGGAACGGAAGGCAGATAAACAAGTCATGCCCGGAGTCATCATGATGCAGCAGCCCAATACAGCTCCCCAGCGCTGCTGTGGTGACTCTGGTTGTTGCAAGCCTTCACAAGAAAGTGGCGACAAAGTATAGTGTGTTCAGATCCCGTTTTCAAAACAGTTGGCACAGCCGCCGAAACGCCACTTTTTCAGCCTTTTCGAATACGTAGAATCAAACACTTGTTTCCCAACAACCACCGCTCCAAATGCTATGATTCTTTGATGATCTATTTTATGGTGCCTAGGGCATGCCAACAAAATGTGAGCAATTTGGCCGCTACTTCGGTATCAAGTTGTTTTCATGGTGTTACTTTCTGCCTTGCACAATTTTCCGGCAAGAACAACCAATCGTCTCCACCAACAGTCATTCAACGTTAACCAACTGTTCATTATCTATTGTCTCCCGAGGGCACACCAAAAAAATCGAGAGCTTTAGTGCGTGTGAGCTTGCCTCTCGTTTGTAATAACTCTCTATCTTCGACATAGCCAAAAGTCAAGCCCATCAGCGAGGATCTACGCTGGACTATTGTACGAATGGCTCGCCTGGTTGACCTGGATGCCATATCTATGTACGCTGATGTCAGCCGACGCTAAATACTTCGGATCCTAGCATTGTTCAGAGCTAGTACAGGCAAGGTAACGACAATGACAGACCGTCGTAGGATTGGTCGCCACCGTCATTTGACTTCCGAAGATGTTGCAGTGTGTACTGATCATTGCCTTGATACTTGAAACTAATTTATTGATTTCAACCGTTCTTACATGGATCTCTTTTGACAGCTACCTCGACGAACTCAGAGAAGAATTAGAGGAGATCTGTGGGGTGTCTGTCTCCATGCCCACAGTAATAATATTGTACAATAGATATTCAGAAATGCATGTAGAATATGAGACGGATAGGAATATACTACACCAGGTGACTCTTCCAGTAAAGGAGTTCTATACCACTGGAGTATGACGGAACTAAGCGATGGTCGGCATGATTTGATACCTTGCCGTCGCTGTCCACAACCATAGAAATCACGGATGTTGAATTGCGGTCAGGAATGTAGTGTGTGCCTTGTTCGGCCTTATTCGAGGGAATCCCATGACTACTGACAGTCTTAGCATGAATATACTTCCAATGAAGAAAATACCCACATCTCAGCCAGATGGTTCTGAATGAAAGTAAGTGACCGGGCATCGCGCACATGATGCTGGCACAAGGCACAATACACGATAGCATCTGCCTTCACAGTAGGTTTGGCTTCTTTTTCATAATGCTTGACATTTTCCAACTCCTCCCCCTCTATCAGTGTCCACTTGATCTCTTCAGGTTGCAGATCTCTGTGCAAGCGATAGCTGTGCATCACCTGTTACGACAAATCGATGAGCATGATCGCAAAATTTCGCAACAATTTCATTTACCGCCATATCCCATGTCATAACTACCTTGCTGCCCGGCGTGGAACACTTTCCGCATGCAAAGCGAGCATCCAGTTCATCCATGTGCTCTCGACGCGTAGTCTTGGGGTCAAGACTGGCAGCCTGAACGACAGCTGCAGTTCCCTCAAAAACACTAATCCGAGGAAGATGTCTAACGGCAGACCACATCCGGCACTCGAACTGTTTGACTTGTAGAAGGTAGACCTCGTCAAACAGCGTGACAGGTGCCGGGACGAAAAATCCAGGCCACGAGAGCACTTCAGGATACATCAGGAGACGACGATCACTGCCAGATTCCACAATAAATGTAGCAGTTGCCAACTGCAGGCAATCCGCATCCTCCTGTTTTCCACTATCACCCTCGCTTTCTGGACAGCGGATCAGATCTAGAAATTCGCGATCGATTTTGGCTCTCCAGGAGGATACGAAGTCCCGGAGTTGCTGAAAAGCAGAGACGAATGAAGTCGCGGTAATTGTGGCTGATTCAGGTGACATGATGAGAACTCTGAAGGGGTCGAATTCTGCAACATTGACGGCATGTGGCATCAGGTCAAATGCTGCGTCCGCGGGAGGGGGGTCCTGTAGGTACTTCTTGTATTCGTCCATCAGGATCTGGCGCCGAGGACCGTAGACTTTATCTTCTATGCGACGCATCCTGACCTTATCAAGCGCTGTAATCAAATCTGGGCGCATACGATCCCACGCTAGTAGCAAGAAGCTGTATACCTAGTTCTAACAATTTGACGACATACTCACATTTTTGATTAAGAGGTTTAGGTTCCTTGAATGATGTCCCCAGATGGTCTTCCAACCAAAATTTATTGACATAGTCCAACTCAGGCCTGTAGCCTGCTTCAGTGAGACGAGTCACGATACTATGTTTGCGCATCAGTCAAGGCTGGAACATACAAGAAAGGGGTAGCTGACGCACTCGTCCTGGCGAGCACGTCTAATGGCGTCAAGTTCAAGTTTACGAGAACTTGCGACATACTCTAACCACTGCTGACATCGCTCTGCATGCTGGAATGAAGATGTAATTGCATGACCCAAGTAAAACTAGTTCGACGACCTACTTTCATGACCTCAGCAGCATTTGTTCGCTTCTCACGCAACAAAGCTACCATCTCGTCTGCCGGTGTCTTCGAGAGCTCGGCACGTAGTTCATCAAGTGCCTTCTTGAGGAACAGCTGCTTGGGTCGGCCTGCAACACCGTAAGAAGACGAATGTGACAGTGATGCAAATCAAGGTAGGCCCACCCGTTCCGTATATAATGGCATGCGGTAAGTCATATGAATTGAAATTTACCGTCCATGGGAAGCGGCTTGCTGTACTCCACTGATCAAGAGTGCTATGCACAGCGTAAACAAAAGGGTTGACAAGCCTGAATCAAGATGACCAACTTTTCACCGATGCATCTGGGGCAGTATCGTGCCCGAAGTGGCCATAAAACAGATCGGACAACTCTGTCACAATCCTGTAATACATAGCGGTGAGCAAGGATTGCGGCACTTTCGGTAAAGCTCGTCGCACATGGCAATGAGGATAAAAAGCAAGATTTGCATACTGTGGTTCACTCATATCTTGAGGGCAATCGGGAAGGTCATCAACCTGAAGACGGGCAGTTCTCCAAACAGAAGCGGATGATCGCTGCAGCAATAAATTCCTGAAGTCCTTGCTGGTTCGGGATAGATTCAAAAGGTCCATTGGAGAGAGAAAACTGAGTATCTGTATAAGCTCACAGTGAGCCTTGCGTAAAAAATTTGTAGGCTTGAGCCTGACATGAAATAGAATATCCAAGTTCATGGTGGGCATTAGGTCGAGTCGTCCACGGCGCTTCAACTTCTTTTTGGCGTGGTGCGCGCGTTTCTTGGATCTTTTTTTGACGTGGCGCGGAGCAATATCAGGGTCTTCTGAATCCTCGTCACTAGTACTAGCTTGAGGGATAAAGCTTCCTGGTTTTAAGACCATTACTTTTGTGGAATCATTGCCGACCACACGAGTGGCCGATCTTGTTGTAACCATTGAACGTTGAACTACAGTCCAAGTTGGTGCACACTAGAGTTAAAGCTTGAACTGCGTGCGCTGGGTCGTAAAAAAAGGAGTTTGGCTGGATCGGGATCGGCTTTGATGTCACAGAAATTGCCAAACAATTGGAAATAAATATACTTACAGATAAATAAACAAACAACATTCACATGCCACACACTTTACGACTGAAGAAAATTCATTACAGCAAATCTCAAGCATGTACTATGGTAGAGGGTAACAGTCCACATAAAAACGATCAGAATCCAAAGCCGGTCATAGCCTGAGTAGTATCAGGTCAGTCATACGAAACTCCAAGTACGCCTGCGGGAAAACTCACAGGCATCATACCAACCATGCCGTTACCATTTGCCATTGGCATTGGTGGCGGCTGACCGACATATCTGAGACTCGTTCATTAAATCAAGCATGAACTCGTCTGGATCTTGCTTACCCATTGGTTATCAGTAGACGGGTGGCAGGGTTGATAATCGGGGCTTCAGCTTCTTGCTGCTCCTTGGCGGATTCTTTTTTGGTGCGCTCCTTGACCTCCTTCTCCAATGCAGCTAACTTCTCGCGCATAGTCCTTGATACTTGGATTTTGTATGGCATGTAGAAATCATTGAGACCATGTTGCCATGACAGCTCCTCCACAACATCTGGGCGAAGAAGGTCGAAGCAAACGTATAGCATAGCAGCGAAGCACTCCTTGTTGCCGATATCAACGAAGTAAGAGAGCAGATCTTCAGCGACGTCCGTTGAAGCGGAGGTGGCGGCAGTGATAATAGCGTCCTTATACAACTGATCGTGCTTTGAGAGTGATATCGACTCTTCCCAGCGAGAGTTTTTCTTAAATACAAAGTAAGCGTCACATCATTGTATACCCAAACAATTGTGTACCTTGTACAGATGTGCTGCGAGTCTCCTGAATTCCAGCAGACCGTGCTGCTCTAAGCGCCGTGCAAGACCAATATTATCGAAGTTGTCAAAGCTGTCGATGGAATCCCGGAGCGTTTTATAGTCTTCTTCTTCTATGAGGAGGTCGTTGTATGCATCGTTCACGGTCTCAATATTCAGCTACCCGGATAATTAGCTCTCGCATAAAGAAGACATCAAGCACAAAGCGGCTTACATGCTGGACGGCAATGAGATATGCCCGAATCAAGGGAACATGATCTATCTGGCGGAACATACGGACAACCCGCGCGTGTTCAATGCGGGGAATGAGGACAGTGAGAAGATCAGTCAAAAGCGTTGGCTGTTCTTGAAGATAGAATGTGAGCGCCTTGTAATATCTAGAAAATTGTTCTAGCCAGGAGCATCGTCAGGTCTGCGAGAACCCACATTTCGACATTAGCAGCCCGAACAACAACGTCTTTGAACTGGTTGTGTTCCCAAGCATCAGCTGAACGTTCAATCATCGCCAAGGCCGCATTATCCTGGAACACCCATAAGCATTTATTGACAAAGTTTGTAGAAGGAACACGTACAAACTCGTCATATTTGATGTATAGGAAAACCAACTCGGGCCAGAGATGAGCCTTTTCAGTGGCTTTGATAACCTAGATAGGGTCTGAGTATACATGCTGAGATAATGTGCGTGATACCTGCCTTGGGGATGTTGATTCTCGAGACGAAAAGTTTGAGGTGTTCCATCACTAATTAAATGGAGATGAGATACTATTATGGAGATAAGTATATGCTTACATTTGCTCGGTCTGTACTTGCTGTATAGGATCGACAACTCGGTGAAGATACCCATCTGTGCAAACAATCAGAGCTGACAATGCTAGATGTCTTGAAAAAACTTACGTGCGCTCGCTCCAAACTCAAAGCAGCTTCAAGTAAGGACAGAACTTCATCGAAGTAGCCACAACGTTCATAAGACCGGAGCAGAGCAGCCACTTCTTCCTGGATTGATAGTGAGTATAGGCATAGTTACTAGAAAGCTGACTGACCGCGTGAACGACGATGTTCAAACCACAAATTTGTGCCTGTGACGATAGTCAGAAGACGACCAACTGAGCTTTATATATAAAATCACTAACGAGTCTGAACTCAGCTTTCTCAATACATGCAGCATGGACTTGCTTCCACACCCTTAGGTAGAGTCAGTTTAAGATCGACTATTCGAAAGAATGAGCGTACTGAGTGTTTCCGGCCTTCCGGGCACTTTCCACAGCCGCTTGATTCTCGCCGAGGTAAATAAGAGTTGTTGCAAGACGTGCCCAGTTGGAGATACTGGTGAACAATAATTTGGCAGCCTGGTACAGTTCGTCCTCGAAGCACTTCTCTCCGACTTCCAAGATATCAGCAACATTGGTCATGGCCAGGAAATCTTCCATGTCATGGAGACGATCAGTCTTAGCATATGCATATGCGAGTTCTGTGTCGATCTTAGGTTCGCGAAGCGTCTTGCGAGCCATTTGGAGGAAGCGAACAAGATCATCATGTTTTCCAGCATGACTCGAAATTTCAATGACCTCAGCGAAGTTGGAGGGGTCCTCAGCCTTGATATACGAGTCTGAAGAAAAACATAAACGACGATACACACACGAGACATCGCAAACAACTCACCAATGGCGTCCTTAATGCGAAGACCATCGAGCTGAGCCTTTGCAAGCCTGCTCCACACTTCTGGCTTGTTGGCCTTGTTCGCATAGTCTAAACCGCGGTCAATGGAAGCGATATGCTCGACGAGAACATTGATAGCCATTGCATGCTGATCGTATTTCTTGTAGATTGTCAAGGCCTCTTCATACAATCCATGATCGGTTGCAATCTTTGCAATCTCTCCGGCGTCATAGTTCTGGAGCTTGTTGATGTAGCCAACGACCTTACCCTTGTCTGCGCGAATTGAGGTCAGGAGAAGGAGGTTCTGGAGATTGCGGTTGTCGCTGAACGGAGAGGGCTCGATGACTACTTTCTCGAGAAGCTCGATCAACTCGATTGGGAGATCAGCCGAGAGGAATGCCTTGACGGTTACTGAGACATCATCAGGGTCCGTGCACTCTGGGAGTGCGGTCGCAACGATCTATTCAATGGCGGGTGAACATCTAAGAATGCCTGTTCAAATCCATTCAATTCAATCTCACCTGATCAATGAGAGCCCTGCGGTGAGTATTGTCGTGGACAAGGACCTGCGCCCAAAGCTCAGGCTGGCGACGTTTCACGAGGTACCGAGCTTGCTGCTTGAACATCGAGTTGTCGTTGGTAATACCAATAAGCTCATCATCACAGAAGCCCTTTGCATAAGCGATATAGGCAAGGTAAGGATCCCTGGCTTCACAGAACTTTCCGACAACCAGTGGCTCATACAACTATGGAACCAGTAAGTGAGCACACCAGTTCAATTCATTCTTGAGATAGCATGACTCACGTTGTTTTCCTTCAAGAACGTTTCTGGGTTGTTGTTACTGTCGATGAAAATCTTGGCCATGGCATTGAAGACCGCTGGGTCCTGGCTGCCAGACTGTACCCGAGCCTCCAGCCAAGGTAGAATGAGCTTCAAACGGTTGCGTTGCTCAACCTCATTCACAAGCTCATCAATGGGGAAATTCCCAGTGACGGAGGCAAGTAAACCCTTGATGGTTGTCTCGTCGCAATCCACATCGAGCAAGCCCCCAACAACCTGAGGCGTTCGGACCGAGTTAACACGCTGCACATACACCTCAATGAACTTCGTGAGTCCGTTCTGGTACAGGTATAGAACCAGGTCGTGCACGAAATCGAAGCGGTCACAGACAATGATAAGGGGAAGTTGATCCGGGAGCTTTGCCTCCTTCAGGAAGTTCTTGACCTTCTCAGGGTTGTAGTAGTTGCTCTCTCTGCAGATTCGCTCCACTTCACGAATTTGACCAGTGCGAGTAGCGGCCTGGATGTACTTGAAGTGCACCTCGGGATCCTCACTAAGGTTAACGATGGAGCCAAGGTAGTAGTAGAGGCCTGCATTATAGTTAGCGCCCATTGGCCATGCATTTTAGTCACATGCGACGGGAATCACCTTCAAATGTCTTGAAAGATTCAAACATCTCGATGAGCTTGACAGGACCCAAGATGTCAGAGTACTTGGTCGCGATCTGGATTACAACCTGCAAGTTCTGTCGGATGTTAACGCGCAGCATCTCGTGCATGCATGCCATGGACTGCTCTGTTGTTAGACGACTGAAGTAGTTCACTAGCCACTTCGGAAATATTAGGCCCCACCTCCTGTTGAGAGCAATAAATCGAGAGCTCACCTCCGGCTGTAGACCGCCCGTATGAACAATAGCGCGTTTGATGTCCGCTAGGTCTTCATAGTGCTCCAATGCCTTCCCACAGATAAATGAGACATGATCAGCGCTCGGTCAAACTTTACTTACTCGTTGGAGCAGGCCTGCCTTCTCGCAAAGATTGGCAATTCGGGGTCTATCATAGTTGGTGAACATCTCATTGCCGAGGATGGCATCGGCAACTTGAGGAGCATGAACGAGATTCATCTCGAGCAAGCGGGTTTGCAGATGGCCTTGCTCAGGTTTGTTGTCCTTCAATGCATCGAGAAGGAACGAGGTTGCAGGCTGAATCATATTCTGTGACATGAAAATGTCGACCACCTAGGAGAATGACAAATATGGAGCCGACGATCACATAGATAGGAAGTAGCCTTACCCTTTCCATGTCCACGAGCGGCCCGTTCTCGTCATTAACTAACTGACTTGCGAACTCGGCCCCCTTCTCTGGACTTGTCCTCATTATATGCTGTAGAAGAGAAATATAATCCGGGGTGTAACCAACTTTCTTCGAGTAGAGGACGATCTTCTCCGTTTGTCCAGTCTCCGCGAAGCAAGCGATGACCTTATTGGGAACGTTCGCTCGTAGGTAGACGCTCAGCGCCAGTGTCATGTCATGTAACCGCACAATGTCCCCCAATTCCTCGCTGCACGTGAGCTTCAAAAAAAACTTGAGCAAGAGCAAAACACAAGGAAGAATAACCTCACCTTATTCTCCTTGAGCCACTTTTCGAGCAGTTGTTTCCTTCCCTGTTGCAACACTGGGCGCGCGAGTTCGAGGGACTCGAAGTGGTTCAGCTCGCCCTTCTCCAGTAAAATACCGAAGTACTGCAAAATCGGCGACAAGCCACCAGGAGGCGCCGGAGCTTGTTTGAAGGACTCAATAACTTGTGCAGTCCGGAGTATACCCTACGTGGCAACATACATTAAAAAGAGAATGATCGACAATTTGAAACCTACCCTCGGAGAATTCGCAGCAATTTTTGCGGCTTCGCTGTACTGTCCACCAGAGAACAGTTGCTGGTATTGCTTGATGTAAAGGTCATCAGCGCCAGGGAGATTTGCACGACTAGCAAGCTTGAAAGCAAGCTCCGTGTTATTGAGGGTGGTCAAAATGTACGGAATAATGGTCTGCTCGTCAACGCTGACCGAAAGAACTTGACCCTTCTTGTTGACACCAATGATACCGTTCGACAGTTCGTGCTCGGCAGTGACGAAAATCGTGTCACCAGAGATACGGTTCATGTACACACATGCACCGCTATCCAGGTCATACAAGTGAATGAAACCGTATTTCGTGACCAGGAAAACGATCCCATGTTTCTTCGACACTTGCATTGCCACCGGGAAATCGTTGGTAGCCTCTGGAGGGAAGTAGACATCTACCGCCTTCTTCACAAAGGGAGGATCAGGAGCCGTGTGGTCAATTTCAACGACATGAAGCTACCAAAATTTTGAGTGTTATGTACGCTTCACAGTTGGAAGAAAACAAACCTTGGCGCCTGTCGCTGTCCTGACTGCAAACGCAAACAATTTGGTAACGTGTTGGTGTCCGTCAAGTTTCAGCTCTGCAAAAGTAGCCGCATGCCCCTCAATAGGTTGACTGACGCCTCGTTCACGACTATACAGCTGCATTGCACCCTTGACCTTGAAAGCCGAGGGATTTGTCGTGTTGCCAGTAATGCCAATGAGAACCAGCCATTTCTCGTCCGGGGTCACACGGTAGTTGATGATTTGAGCACCAGTCAATGTCGCATGTCGATCGAATACCTTCTGAGGCGGAGAAGTCTGGTCTGAGATGCTCCAATGGTACACAGCCGTGTCGGTGACCATACCAATAGTGGTATCCGAGATCCACTTCCAAAACACGACATCTTCTGCGTTGACGTGTGACTTGACTTTTTGCTTCGTCTCAATGTTGAAAATTTGAAGCGTTCGGGCAGCTAGAGTGAGAGCTTTGAGCAATTCCTTCTATTGTAATGCACACATAACCGTACCCTTCAAGGCGAGAATTTTGTTGCGAGGGTGCATTATGGCAGAGTCTGCGCTTATCGGTCGTCGTAAGACATTATTGGCATCCGCAAGGTCGATAATGACGACTTGATTTTGTTCATTAATCTTCTCTCGTACGCAAATGAAGTGGTCGGACTCCAGGGTCAAGGTCTATGAAACGCGAGGCCACGCGGTCAGTTATCTCGTTTAGAGCACAGCTGCGCACACGACACTCACCTGCGAAATTATAACAAAGCCCAGCGCACATGAATAATTGAGTCTTCTTCCACTAACAACGATGCCAAATGGGCTGCGCGTACCTGAAATCCAATTGAACTTGGCTGTATGGCCAAACTTGAGAGTTGAAGATGCTCGCAGAATGTGATGGGCTTCGAAATATCAGCCATAGCGCAGAAGTCAAAGCCGGACGCGGCGCTGGCAGTTGAAAGAGACGTGGGTGTTGGGTTACGCGGCGAAGTAAGGTAATAAAAGTTTACCTTTATTTGTCTCTCGTTTACAAACGGCCAAACTGCGGGAAAACCAACAAATATGACACATTTCGGCAGGCATGTAAGTACATAAAAACATATTCCACTAACGCGCTCTACTCTATTCTTCTGACAGTGCCAAAGCTTCCTGCTCAAGATCATCTCCCTCTTCGAGTGTTGCCGGTGGGGCCGCATTACCATAGTAAAGACGTTGTAGGATGATGACTTTGGAAAGCGCTTAGCGACGTGCTGTAACTTGTGAAGTGCAGAGACGCTTACCACAGTCTACTGATAATTGGAACACTGCACATACCTTGAACTGCAGGGGTGATCCCTGAAGGAAAAAATACACAGTCCTGACCCGACGTTAAGGCACTGGAGCAGGGCAATGTATCGGGAGAACTTACTTGAACGAGTCACCCCCCACCCATCCAAGGAGAGTTGAAGCACGGAAGCCATACAGTGATCGCTGTTTGTAATTACTGCACGAGGGAATGTCAGTCAAACGTGTGGACGTCTGGTGTCGATTACCTGATCAACTGCGGAATAGGCAGTGTGCTCTCCAGTCCCAAGGCAACAAACCCTAGTATCGTAACGTATAACTCCGATCGACTAAAGATCAAGAACAATATCGCTGAACATAAACTGAATGGCTCGGTGAATGAGAAAGAGTAGAAATTACGACTAAGGCTCACATGAACCCAGCAAGAAACTCAATATATTGTGCATATGTATGCCACTGCCAAAACGAAAGGGGACGGGACGACGCTCCGAAGTTTTCAGGGCTCACACGTGGGCGGTATCGAACGCAAATGTAGAGCAAGGCTAGCTGATGTGATAGTCAGTTCGTCACATGCAGCAAGGCCACAACATACAACACACCTGCGCTATTATCATTAAAATGGACTGCATGAGCAGGGCAAGCTCAAAATGATCGCCCAACCAGAAAAAACATCGAGTTATGTTTGCAATTAGTCTTCGGTGAAATAAGGAAGGGGTTGCAGGGTGCGGAATCATGTCAGTGTTGCAGGGTGTGGCAGAGTGATGTCAGAGAGCTCACAGAATGGCGCAGACGTCACGAGAGAATCCTGTTGAGTCCCTGGGGGAAGAGTTAGCAAACCGTGCGTTAACAGGAACATAAAAAACCGCACTTTTTGCGAACAATAGACACAGCTTGATCGACATAAACCAATGGGGGACCAATGGCCATTCCGACTGCAGCAACAGTAGGTATCCATGATGCCATGAAGCTACTTAGTAGCAGGAGAGTTCAAGTTTCGAACCTGAATTTACTTAACTGAGTGTGGGGATGACAATGCCAACTGCACAGCCACCTCACTAGTGCTTTTATCGGGTTAGACTTATTGAGTCATAGAAGTTGCATGGAAGAAGAAGCTTATCCGGCCGAGTTCATTGAACTTACTGCTGAAGCGCTGCGTGCAGGCAAGCCCGAGATATTAATTCTGCGAACATTCTCTGGAGCGAAGGAGATAGCGTTCGTTCCTCAATCCTCCACCTTCCATCACTAGCGGGAGTGCCTTCAGTGCCAGGGCAAGTCTGCGTTTCTGATAGAATGTGACACTCAAAATTTTGTGCCATGCCCCTCCGATGCGAAGAAACACTCTTCTTCATCACCGTAATGGCGCATAGTAATCGACTCAGATCAATCTATGGCGCAACGGCTGGTCAGCGTCCAACACAACTGCGCAAATCTCATCCAGATTTCACATCATTCTGTTTCGTCGCACAAGGTCTACGTGCTGCTTTACTTGTGTACATGGCGTAGTTTCCAGCATCCTGCCATTTGTCTGGCGTTGCCGGCCTGTCTGGAAGCAAAGCAGACCGCCTTTGTTACTAAGTATGCTTCTTTGATCTTCTTTCATTTTCACTTCGAAGATTTTTTTTATCCCCTGCGTCCAGAATGCATGTCACATACATGCTGTAACGAAGGATGAGTTACTGTGCGCATCTCTGACTTTGGTGGGTACATCACAACGCTGACATATTAATTGTTTAAACAAAGCCTAAGTATGCTTGTTTTCTAACGCCCATTAATAGGTACCATAGCAATGACGTCGTGGTGTTGCACAACCTGTGGGAGGAATTTCGGTTCTAACTTGCATATCACGCGAGGGGGGAAAGCAAGCAGACGAGCTATCCTTTGTGCCCCTTTAAGGGCTTAAAGAAATTCCGGTCCACGCGGCAATTTTCCAGCTTCCATTCTTGACGGATGGATGAAGACGACTATTATCAGTTTTGGGGACCTTAGCCTTCATGCAAGTCGAATTCCTTGCAATCTTGTGGAGCCGCATGCCTGCCGGCAATCACCCTAATAATGCAATACTCACCCTTGCGGTGAGCTGCCAATGGCCTCAGTGATAATGCTGTGTGTCCGGATCCTTTCTGCACCACTTGATCCGCAGAGCCTTGATGGAACCCGTGAGGTCACGCATCATGGTCTTCTCAAGGTCTAGGGGTGATGCATCGCTTTCCTCGTTGTGTGGACAGTCTTGTAGATGAAGTGCGGTCGTCCCATTGTACAACGGTACAACCCGACATAGCGGTCTCCAGCGAGGAGTCGCATTCCTCGAATGGAAATACCTCGCTAGCGCGTGGAGACACATTTTACATCGTGTTATGCTAACGCAGACGCTGAATGAGTTTCAGCACCCTTAGGCGTGTATGGTCATTTTCTCCCTCATAGCCCTTGTCTAGATTCAAACCCAACTATTAGCGCGAGGTCATTACCAACGGACGCTTTTAGTCACTCTTCATTCTTCCCCTGTGGCAGCCAATCAAGTACGCCCAGCGGACCCTCCGCGAGAAGGAGACGACTGGTTTGGTGAGTAGAAAACAAGCCCCTAAACACAATTTCACCACGCCGATATGGCCTGATGGTGGAAGTGAATTGTTCATTTTTACCGTCGATTCGTTATGCATTACTATCGATTGCATCTGCGCCAGTTCTGCGCGTTCCTTACCTGATACGAGCGCGAAGCGTAGTGCTATTTGCCTTATGGATTTACTGTATAGAATGCCCTAGGGTGGGCCGCAATTACATGCAGATAATGATCGTGGACCAGTGGATTGGTATATATCTACCAAGTTGCAAGCGATACCATAAAGTTCCCCCCCATTCGGATTGCACTCAGGTACTGATTTAGCCTAAAGTTCTTCCGCGGCATCAATTGTTGGAAATTTGCTTCCGTTTTGTACTTTCCTTCTCTGTCCAACTGTGAACTCTTATGCCCCCACACGTCCACGACACTTTCGACCGCTATTCTGCAATGGAGCACTGCTATCACAACGGTGACCAGTACTATGATACTAGCCTCCCGATTTCTACCCATTACGATTATACTCCCTATCAACCTTATTCGTATTACATTCCCGACAACATGATGCTCGCGATGACAGACCTCCAAGGCGAACAACAATTAATTCAGACACCCGTTCATGAATATCACCCCCAAACTTTTGACAACCTCACGTCTTCCTCTGTCCATTCTGTATCGTCAGATTCGTCATGTTCAGTGAGTACAGTGAAACCGCTACCCTTGTTATCGAACGATCAACTCACCCGGATTTAACCCAGACGTCCACTGATTTCCATGATACAGCAGCGTATCCCAGTATCCCAACATATGCTTCCGACAGAAGACCGTCGTATCCCCCGAGTTGGGCACAAGACGTCAGAAATAACTCTACTCATGTCCCAGCTGCCCAGTCGTCAGAGTACCGGGCAACAATCGCGCGTCTCAGTGATGACTTTCTCGCAAGTGCGTCGTCATTGTTTGGGGGATCTGCTTCACGCAGTAGCAATACGTCCTCCACCTTGAGTGGACCTGCGACCCCTCATCAGAGCCCTATGCAAAACAGCAATCCTACTCCTGCCAGAAAACGCTCATCGGAAGCCATGAATGAGGAGGTCTTTGTTGATCAGGTACCAGCGCTTGTCACTCGCCACTCACAATTGAAGATCTGACGATCGAAATTTTAGCAACTTGACGCCCGTGCATCCGTCCAAGATTCGAGATACCTTCCTCAGCCTCACATGATCGTTCCTTCTCAAAATAGAGTCGTGCGTGAACGTCGCCTTCCTCAGGGTTCATCGCACAGTAGCGAGTCACAAGGCCTCCTGCGGTCCCCCGCTCGCCCTTTTAGACAGTCGCTTTCACCAGATTCACTACTATTACGTGAAGAAGGGCGGCCGGCGGCTCATCAGGCCAACAAGAGGCCCCATCGCTCCGAGGAGATCACCCGCCATTCTCAGACCATTTCAAGCGTCCCTGCAACGTGGTCAGCGCCGATGGAGCCTGTTATGAAAGTTAGTGCCTCGAGGAAGACTGGTGAACAGAAGAAGCAAGCCCTTGCTTGCTTATTCTGCAGAGAAAGAAAAATAGCTTGTGGTAGACCCCCTGCCCATAGCCCAGACCAGACCTGCAAGTAAGCGCTGTCATGTTGGGCTCCAATTTCCTCTTTCTGACTACTTCTTCAGTCAATGTGCACGACGTCGGATGAAATGCGAGTATCCCACGGAATCTCGTCGAGGGCAGCACAAACGCATTCGGCGTAAACCAACCGAAGATTGTATTGGAGCTTCTAATTCATCTTCGGCTTCGCAGTCAGCACCAAATACACCACCCGTTATTGCGTTAACGGCTTGAATGAATTCCACGTGTCAATGTACAGCACATGTTTTGACGACCGTTCAATGAGACACTTTAGATATATGTATGCGATATTGCCTACAAGGGCTTTCCGTGACCTTCGACCACGTATACCTATTTCATATCGATTCCCTTTCTAATTGTTAATTATTATTACCTGACTGTGTCAGTTACTCTCCTTGCATTCTTACTTTCGTTAACCTAGTATCCCCAAACGTTATGTTCTCCTTCCGCATTCTCTTACTGTACGATTTTTCATCGTTGGACTGCAGTATATTTGCTTTAATAATATCAAGATCTTGTCGTCGCCTTGAACGTTTCAAGTGATTGTTACTGACTTGCATAAATCACTTCCACCCCTGGGCCGAGCAGCGTTCATGAAATGTGCCAGGAAGCATGAAGGTGGTAAGCGCTCATCCCAGCGACTGAATGAAATTCTTTCGCGAAGACTCGCGGAGCTACTGCATGAAAATTCAGGGGTGAAATAGATTCCAGAGCATTTAATATGATTCGAGAAAGTGTATTCGACGGTGTATGTAGACGAAAAAAAATTGAAATACGACCGAAAAAAAATTCTCGGTCCAAGCGCGAGGAAAACGTCCCCAAGGTGTTCCAAAGAAAAGACTGAGAACACCTGATAATAATATCGTGTACATATATCTCATTATCACCGCCCATTGACTGTGGCAGTCGAGTCCCTCCGTAAGCCCGATGGGCCAGGTACAGTGCGTTGTTCTGGAGAAGGTGATCTCTTATTCGGATGGTCTGGAATTTTTTCAATTTCCTTCTTCGCCGCTTGCCAGGCCTCAAGGTTCTGCGACCCATAAGATAATTTCTGGAATAGTTAAGATGAAACCTACCTTTTTGCACCAGTCCCTATGGATTCTTGCCATGCTGATGGTCATCTCCCTTAAATCGGCAACTTTCTGACGTTGGAAGCGGTCTAGATCAGCCTGGATCGTGGAACTTGAGTACTTGAGATCCTGTGCTGAGAGGTGCAGAGCATCTTCCAGCTATGGTAAGATGTAGTCAATCTAATGGTGAGCAACAGGGGAAATAGGAAATATATACCTGTGAGATGGTCTCCCGCGTCTTGCTGATGCTACTACGACGTGCCGTTTCAGGATCGACGTCCATCATCCCATGGAGCGTGTAGCTTAAAGCATTCAAAAAGCCCATACCAGGTGCTCGCCGTTTGTATGGATTGGGTCCTGGGTGTGGAGGCAGGTATGTTGAACCCGGCTCCTCAGCCTCATCTTGAGGCTGGTTTTGGGGTTGACTTTGACCTTCTGAGCCCTCAGCGGGGCTACCTGGCGACCGCAGGCCGTTAACACGGCCTTTGGACAACGCTTCGTCCAACCTCTTTGCCTCTCGTTCGCTCTTTTCGTATTCTTCTAGCAGCTCGCGCTTGTTTTCCAATGCATCCTGGGTCATTTCATATTGAACATGTTTTTGGTGACGATAGGATAACAGCTTCTTGATAATCACTGCGAATTGCGCGTACTCGTGGAGAGGCTCGGAAAAGTTTTGTTCAAGTTCCTGGAGCTACGAAGGGGTGAAATGGGTGACTTTGAACAGAAAAGGGCGGACGCACAAGTCTAGTTGTTGACATGTACGTCGTGTCAACAGCTTGTCCCGTCTTCTCCATGGCAGCGGCCAGTGCCCCACTTTCGTTCAAGCTGTATCCGTTTAAAGCAGCGCCAAGTTCTGAATAGTCCTGAGCATTCTCTAACATTACAAAGGGTCATCAGTACTTCAGTTGTCCAATGTATAATGTCGGTCGCACCAGACCATCGCTTCAAGGTCCTCCGGGTGACCTTCTCCATTGGTCCACTGAGATGATTTGCGAATTTATTGGTGAATATCTCAGAGTCTACGGACCGCTGATCAGGGTGTCTCAATGGGTGTGTTGCTGACGGACTTGGAAGGGCAGCGTATGCAGAAGCGGCGCTCTGATCTGTCGGGTTATGTGAGGGTGCTTTGAGAGTATTCTTCGGAAGGAGGGACAAAGGAGGTGAATGTAGCACTTCCGTCTATTCAGCAACAGTCAATCAAATGCCAGGAGGTTAAAATAAACTCTACAGACCCAAGATACTTCGCCATCAAGAAAACGATGGAATACATGTTCGTTCGACAAAATAGGGTGCCGAGCGATGCGGTTCAAGAAAGTCTGCAACATTCGCTTCCGGCGTGCGATCATCGCAGTATCCTCCTTGGCCTTTGCTTGCTTCGTGGCATAGTCACCAATAGTTTGCTTTGATGGAATTGGTGGAATAATGATAGTCGGATATAACTTCACCAGGCTTGACCTCAGGGACTCGAATTCCGAGTACCGATGTCTCGCCTCAGCATTCTATCTCGTAAGGTTAGGAGCGGTGCATCCAATTCAGAAGTGGGTTACACGTACACCTGCACGAATAATGTAGGTAATATAGGGCGTGTTCGAGTTCAAAGACGTCTTCTGCGCATCCGTTATCTTATCGTGTGAGCTCCTTATTAGAAGTTCATCTAGACGACTGAAAGAGCGACGCACAAGAATCTCGAGGTCCTCCCCAGAGTGTAACCACTGATCTCGTCCACAACAAAAGTCACTCTTGTATGTTGACTGCGGGTGCCTGTTGGTTCCAGAGGAAGGAAATGGACGACTTAGCGTGGGGCTTGTCGATGAGAGCGTTCGAGCGGGATTGCGGGGAGAAGAAGGCTCAGATATGTTCACCTTCGATGTGGATGATGTTTCAGAAGGTACACGATCAACATCGGTCTCGAACGGGTTCTCGTCCTCGAAATTGTCCATGTCAATGTTCCAACTATGTGTATCGTCGGGTCAGTTGAAGAGCTTTGTAAGTCGCTCTGTGAGGTACGGTTCTGAAAGTCCAATTCGAACTAGACCACAGGCTGACCCAAGAAAGTCTCTGAGGTGGAATATTTGTGCAAGAAAATGTTGCAAGCAGCAGAGGAGTGGTGTTGTTCAATGAACGGTCAACAACTACGTATTGGCTGTGATTGTCCACTGAGAACGTCACTTGTGAGCGTCTATATTTGGATGTACCTCATATTGGCCTGATACGTATGCTTCTTGTAATAACTTAAAATCTGGCAAATCGAAAGGACAAAATGTAGGGAACTAGTTACATGGTGAACTACCCGAAGACTCTGAAGCCGCTTTTCAGGGCAGCATCAATTTGTTCTCGCATCGAAGTATCTTCATCCATCCTATGGTCTGCAACTTGCATAGAGTTCTCGAATCCTTTTCCGAGCAAAGAAGCAAACAATTCATCAATCTGTTCCTCGTGCCAGCTGCCTGGTGTTGTGATTGGAACCATGAAATTTTGAATCTTTTCGTGCACCTCGTATCTGTGGGACATGAGCATATTGGAGCAGCAAACAAATCGAATTACCCACCGTAACTTGCGACCTTTGCTGGCCTTAGTATCAACATGCTTCTTGGCCTTTTTTTGCTTTTGAATTTCCATCCAATCCTCGTTGCCTCCGCCTCTGTTACCGCGGGTATCAATGATGTCTCGTAGCAGTTGATGATAAAAATCAGTATCGTCAAACACCTCTAGATCATCTTGAACCTCCTGCTCATCACCTCCGCCACCTTTATCGACCCCTATTCGAGATCCTTTACCCCGATAGATTCTCGTCCGTTGAAGAACCTTATCATGATCTAACAGCGTTTCATCAACCAGTTGAGAAGCAGACTTCAATGCTTGCGACGACTTTGAGAATGCATTGCGATTTGAAGGCAGCAGAACAGAGGGGGCAACCGCCTGAATTTTGGTTGACCACTTGTTCAGAGTCTGGACGAGATGAGGATGAAAACTGCAGTGTGTCATTAGCCAGTATGAAGGGGTCGAAAAAGCGACCGGAAATACATATGCTCCACAGAGGCTGCTGCCTGTGTGGCTTCCCAAAATTCTAAAGTATAATCTTTTACAGATCTCACATCACCAGTTTTACGCCGTTTCCGAGGAGGAGGAGCGATCGCCTCATTGGTAGATAGTAAGGCCTGTGAAAAGTGAACAAACGTTGATAAGGGGGGAACAAGGTGGTGGCGATTCATTAAACGTACATCCTGCAAGTGAAATAATTCATCGGACAGAAGCTGTGCCTCTGCCAGCATCTTTACTAATGATGACTGGACATCGTCGTAATCTGCAAGCTGCGTGGAGGTGAGGAGGAAGTACTGAGAAATTAATCGGCATGCTAACCGGTGGGAGCCGATTTCCTGCAGCAACGGCCCTCTGCAGGCGGATACGTGCGTCAAGTAGCGAGTCCCACAATGCCTTAAAACGCAATCAGTAAAACCAACATAAAAAGCACAATTAACCGCACAATTTGCTTCGAAACAGCCTTCCCTTTTTTGCGGTCCTCGTCACGCGTTTCGCGCAATCTCGAAGAAAGATTCTCGGTGTGCTTTGGCTCCTCATACGACGTCGTGCTTTTGGCCGCAAATGTTGTAGGAAACGACGTTGGGGCGTCTGGTTCGCTCTCCAGTTCGCTTTGAGAAGATGGAACATTATTGTCTGATTCTTCCTCGTCTTCGTCGCGCCCCAGTTCGCTGCTAGTCTTATCGTCGTCCCCCTCACTGTCATAGTCGCTGTCTTCATGTTCCATCAATTGCTTTCGGGATGTCTTTACGCCATCATATTTTGGGTCAGCTATGCTGTCTTGCAATTTGCGTAACCCAGAGGGCCTAACGAGGACTTGAAGATACGGACCGGAGCAAAATTGAACGCAAAACTTACCCGACGTCGATGTAGTGATCGCGCGCACGGTTGGTGTCATCCGCAAGATTATTATCTTCCGGATCATGAGCTGTGGCCTCATCTTCTGGGTCGAAATCTGCAAACGGCGCAGTCAGAGTGAATGATGAACGGCCATGGCGTAGTGCTTGCCTACAGGTGCGGCATCCTCAAGCTGAGCGATTTGTTCCGCGAGAGAGATGCCTGTTACATTGAAAATTTCAGTCTCTTTTCGTTGTAGTCCACAGCCCTGAACTCACGCTGCATGAATGAAGATGATCAGCTGGACAAAGTCCGGCACGGTTGTCATTTTCAATATGAGTGTTGTTATGTAATCGTTACGGACGCGCCCGTGAGACCGGCAAGTTGATAGGTCGAAATTATCTAGCGCAATATTTCTTCTTTCTTCACCACCGTCACCAGCGACAGTCGTAAAGTGGCCTATTGCCGCTGCCAGTATTGAATACTAACAAGCTGCAGAGAACAGCCAATCTGGAGTCTATATCTTATCCATGTTATTTGCAGTCAAAAGATGCACAGAAATCGTGTCTCCAGTGAGTACTTCTCATTTCGGATTCGGACTTGTTCTTTTGAGCCAAGGTTCTGTCACGCGACAAGCTATCGCTTGTCGATACTTGGTACTGATCTCTTTACATGTAATATGATAGCCCGACCCATGGCTGACCTGATCTCTACTTGCTTTATGCGCGTGTCTTCTCAGGAATATTCCGTATTTGCATTATTTTCCATTTGCTTCTGTGAATATGTCGAGGGCAGTCCAAGTGGATCATCATTTTATCTCCTATTGTCCTCTCCTTGTCTCTCATTTATACGTACATTTACTCATATTACCTCAGATTATCAAAAACAATCGCCCCCAGCGATGTCTCCTTCCCTCATCCATTCCGCAGGCGCCGCCGTAAATTCCCTCTCTCAAGACGACGAGGACGACAGCGACATATGTCCAGTGTGCGATGGAGATTGCACCTGCAACAACAAACCGCGTCCCCCGCCTGCACCGATCGCAAGCAATGGACTTGCGCGTCCTGTTGTTGCTTCATCATCCACCGCTCACGTTCCCGTAATGCCATCGCTAAAAATCAAGTTCACCGTCCCAGCAAGTATGCAGAACAAAGCACGCTTACTGACATCGCAAAGCAAAAAATCTCGCGCGGATGGAGTATCCACTGCGATATCCAACATTACGGGATCGGGAGCCGTGTCTACCCTCGGACAGGCTCAGCGTCTTGCTTCGTCAAGCACCCCTGGCCATGGCCATCATACGTCTCAAGATCCAACAAGTCACAAGCGCAAAGGACGTTCATCAACGGGCATCGTCGATGCGCGAAACCTGTCCAAGACTGCGGCAGTAGACCGGCAAATTCGCGGCAACGAGGCCAACACGTTGCCACAATCACAATCACATCTCCCATCGCAATCTCTTCGTGCACAAAAACCAGGTGCATTAAAAGGACCGCGCTCCAATGTCAGGAGTGCTCAACAGCCGAGGACAAATTTAAAGTCCTCGAGGCCTCCCCAAAACACTAAGGCCCAAGGCACAATCCCAAAGAAGATCTCCAGTTCGAAGAACAAGAAGAAGAAGCAGGCCTTAATCAGTGGCGGGTCCGCTTCTGATCATAGCGATCAAAGTACTGATGATCTAGACAACGACGATATCGAGTCTGGACAGTTTCCGACTTTCGTCGCTGCTTCAGATTTGTCCCCCTCGTCGGCATCCGATTCCTCTGACTCGGGCAATGAGTCATCAAGTTTCGATTCTGATTCCTCTTTGGAGGCAGAAGAGGAGAGTTATATTCTTGCGGAGCAGAGGCGTCATGATAAAGCACGCGTTCGTCGCGAGCTTTTAGGTGACGAGCCACATCGGCGCAAGGATGCGCATAATAATAATTGGGTTATTCGCCCGCGCAAAAAAAGTGTCGGTCTCAGTGATGTCGACATGGATGGCGACAGTGATGATCATACAGAGGATGAGGACGAGGATGAGGAGGAAGAACTGTGTGATGAGGAGGGAGATGAGGAGACAGATGGTCAGGCCCCTAGCGTCATTTACACCGGCCTTGCGACTGGTTGGTCGGACGACGAAGAGTCGAGTTTTGACGCTGACATTTTTTTCGACAATCTTTCTGATACCAACTCCGATGACAGCTCGTCAGAGGACGAGCCTACTGATCCTCAAGATGCTCAGGCAGATGCCATGACAAGTAGCATTAGCAGCCTGCAGCGTAGTACGGACCTTGAGATGACGGAGGGATGGGACGGTCAGATTGTCTTTACCAATGGCTGTGGCGATGGCCAAGGCGTTTTGGACCTTGCCTTTGAGGCCACTGCTGCCCAACTGTTAGCTTCCGATACTGCATCCATCAGCCAGGACAGCGATGTGGAGATGGGGTCAGAAATGGGAATCGGCCGTGGCGATGATGACGACGACGAGGTTGACTCCGTGATTGGTACCAGTGATGGTGAGACTACGGAAGAGGAACTCGTCGACGCCAGCGGCTTACCAACGTCGCGTGCCATGAGGCTCTTCTGTTGGCCTACGAGTGTGTCTTCCATCAATCCATCATTTACCGTCAGTCCCACAGTTTCGCCCGCACCTCACAATCGCCGATCAATCACGTCGTACCACCGTGAGTCCCCTCGACCCGCCGACATTCTCGCCAGAAAGGTCTTTTGCGACGACTCGGACCACTCCCAGACGGACAGCGGTGAAGGAAGTGCACCCTGTCCCATTCGGAGAATATCTCAATGCGGCGTTCCCATTATGGGACACTTTAAACAAGCCGGCGATGTCACGCAGAAGATGGCCATTCTCACTGGGTCAAACAAAGATGTTCCCTCTCCTTTCCCTCGCCTCGCTCATAGACGCAGGCGCATTGATTCTAGCAGCGGTGGAAGCTTCAGTAGCGTACGCATTTTATATGATACGATTTGTTGTCCTATTAACTTGACATTTCAGATTATGGACGTTCGCGGTCGTACATCCCGACTCACCATCTTCACCCCGTCTTCTGCCTTACCCCCTCCTTCATCGTCGGATGAACCCTCATCACACACTACCCCCGAGCCCTCACTCGCAGAGCCGATTGAACTCGACGATGTGCTAGACTCGTCCTATCTCGACTCTGAGCCGGAGATGTCACTAGGAAACGGTACAGCGAGTGAAGGTGAACTCCATCGTCATTTGCAGAGCTTAAGTCGCTGGGACCGAGTTCCTGTCGGTACTTTCCGTTTAACTCGCGAGTCGGCGGTATCCTCTAATGATATTCCCTCGTCTCCTGGCTGGGCATCCGAACCTCCAAAGACCGCCACATCTGACGTACTGTCCTACAGTAATGTCATGAAAAGTAGTCCTCTCAGCACCATGCTCTGGCACGATAAGGGACCGCCTCCAAAGGCGACTCCCCGCAAAAACCGATCGGTCGTCATATCTCCTGTAATTCTTCCCGTCCGTGACGGCGACCGCACCCCTACCCACGTGCCACATAATCAACCTTCCCATAATCAACAGCCTCCTCACAAAACTCGCAAAGAGTCTCGCCGCGAGATGAAGATGTTGAAACGCAAGACTCACGGGCCCGTTCACCATCACCACCATCAATATCATTATCACAACCACCATCCTAACATGAAGTCGCGAAGCAATGGGTCCGTGCAGCGCACCAACTTTTTCAATTCCCCTACTTCCGTCCCACCCCTCAATATATGAATAGTACTGACTTCACAACGCCGTCAATTGCTGGCGACGCAATGTTTCGAGCACCAACTCACGATTTCTTTGTTGTAATCTTTGTGCCACCACCTTGTTATGATCACGCCATTTGTTGTTGTGGTATCTTTCATTCATGCATCATCTATATCGCCCATGTTGCTTCGCTGTTGCACTACACATCGGGTACTGATTCGTATATCCCATGCATTGCTTGGTAAATAATGAGTGTCGTGTTATTAGTGGAGTAGTAATGTAAAAAAAATACAGCATGAATGCGAGCACAGCTCTGACTAGTCCGAGATGAAGTATGAACATATGTATCCGATGTGATATTGTTATCACATTATCACGCAGCCAGACCCAGACCCCTTTGCCCGCGTGCTCAAAGACACGCGTGCAGCCTCATAGAAGACTTCTGAAACACCTCTATTGTGCTTCGAACTACATTCTGTGATGATCAAGTCAGCTCACGCGAACAACGAGGTATAAAAAGGAATGATAGGCACCAAGATACCGTGATGCTCGTATTCGACGTGCGACTGCAAGACCCTCCTCATACTGCACTGTATGAGCCCCATATCGAGCAAGTCGATCACGAACAGTTCGATCGTCCCGAAGGTCGCATTTAAGGGCTATCGTATGTCAGATCATGTTGTAAAGTGAGGTTGTTAAGGTACGACTGACCGACTAGGACAAGCTATTTCAAGAATTAGTGAGCGACAGGAAAGATGCAAAAATCATCACACACCTTCACACCTGGACAGTATTCTATTATTTCATCGATCCACTGCCCAAAGAAATTCAGTTGAGACGGAACCATGGGAAGCAGGGGCGCATGTACCTTCGACTCGACGTTCTCCAATGATGTCGGGTTGTCAACCTGCGAAGGCAGCATAAGCCTCGTTGTCCCAATAGATGATGAGCTTTGGCAACTGACAGAGAAACAGATCATGACGACATGCGTTTCTGCATAGCTTAACGATCTTAGCCGGTCAAACTCCTCCTGGCCTAATGAGCCCTTCAAATGTTAGATGTTACAAGAAACAAAACAGAGGCATGATCTTCGCATTTGCTCACCGGCGGTATCCCATAAGCTGAGCTCCACTAACTGGTCCTCCACATATATATCATGCACGTAGTTCTCGAAGACGGTGGGTTCGCTACGACGCTAGTCAGTCGCCAAGCAAGACATAGGATGGAGTGCTCACTAGACTTGAGTGAAGAAGCCCCTCGTGAAGACATTCAATAACGAAGTTTTGCCTATCAGAACAGTTGTAGTGTTTAGTCGAGTGAAGTAGAAAAAGGACGTACCGGAAGCACCATCCCCACATACTACAACCTTTCTTTGTATCTGTCATCCACGTTAGTTGGAACCACAATTATTGAGGACTGGCTCACAGGCCGACGACCAAAACCTGTCTTCGAGGAGGACCCACAGATTACCATGAGACTCAAAAAGAGAAGTGATATCGAAATATGAAGAGTTATTTCCCCAGTTGTGGCGGTGTGTACGACTTGGTCACAGTTGTCCCTCGACTGCCAAACAAGACTAAACAATGCTCCGGCCACATGACACCAAGTGATCAAGAAATGATGAGATATCATACAAGAACGCTAATGAGAAGAATATCAAAAGTACAAATGCTATAGAACAAGAAGGACAACTATATCGTGACAAACAGTATATGAGACGAGACACCTAATAGTATATGTACATCTTACCCCAATGTAATATCGTATATATATAGTTCATCAGAAAAAGCAGGAAGCGGGCGGTATCAACCCGTGGACTCGCCCGAGCGTCACGATAGGCAGGACGTGAAATTTCCTCCTTCGTCTGACGCCCATGAACACTACGACCCCATCCCGAGACCGCTTTGTGCCACAAACTCTTGCCAAGTGTTGTGCATCGTATTTTCTGGAGACTCTCGGCGTGTACTTGTCGATATTTGCCCGTTCATTTGCGAGTAATTGGCCTCGCTACTGAGTCCATAATCGAACACAGAGAAATAGCTGGGAAACTGCCCTGCAACAAGCTCCATGGACTGCATCGGTGTCTGAGAGTCACTGTATCCCGAATTTTCCGAATAATGAGGCGTGTTTTCTTTGACAGGGGTCATGCTATACGCCGATGAATCTACATATGTCGGGCCTGTGTTATGCGATTGTCCTGTGGTCGGGAAAGTCTGTAGGTAAGCCAGAACGTTCGGATGCACCGCTTGATGCGCGTTTCCTGAAATGAGGGGGAGAGGAACTACGGGATTCATAGATGTGGGAGAGCGATCAAAGACTGCCGCGGGCGAGGATGAGGCTGATAGTGAATCCTTTTTCGCGACCAAACGTGTCTTCCCTCCGAGCGTAGCCAGTTCATCTTCGTCGTCATACGGCGAGTATGGCTCAGATGGTTGACGAGTAAGCGGCGAAACTTTACCCTTCCGATGCTCATTGAGGCATAGATGAGCTTTCTCGCGCAAGCCGAGCATCACCTCCTGTTGGAAACCGTCAGTAAGCATTCACAACACATGCCTATAGTGGGTATAGATGCAGAGGACTTACCAATACGGACTGTGCACGGAAACCCCTAGCCGCCTTCGAGAATAACTCACAAGCAGAATCCAATTGCACCAACGCCGAAGGGGCTAAACTCATGGATGGACATCTGGTTACCACAGACCCTAGTACGATCTATAAATAAAAAGATGTGTGAGGATTAATGCCATTTGTAGAGGTCCAAGAGGGTCCAAGATACATACAGCGCAAGAGAACAGGTGACCCCAAAGGAACCAGATACGCTCGCTCGGCTCCTTTAGTTGAGTATGAAGGTTGCGCATGAGGGCAACGAGCGAGCCCGCACTGCGATAAGCAGCGATGACTGAGGTACCATAGGGACTTCCCAATGGGTCTTTTGGATGGTCAGTTACGGCACGTGCAAAGAAACTTCTGTGGAGGTATAGAAGATCTGATGGAGGAGGCACTGTTAGACTCATGTGCTGCGCGCCCTTCCTCGATATATCAACAAGAAACAAGTTCCGCGATATCATCAAAGTTAGGTTGCAAAAATAACTCACTCATTTCCCGAATAGCCAATACGATATGGCGTTGCAACATGAGCATCACACTTTCTGAATAATGTGTGTCAGCCGGTCCTGTGGAGACGCCAAAACCGGCAACCTGCAGCGCTGAGGGAACAGGGAAGGCACGGAGTTTGCGGTCAAGCTGGAGGACTGTGGCATACGTCGGTGTTTTGGCACCAAAAGCCTGGTCGTGAACAACACTCATGCACTCTGAAGCGAAACGGTGTTTCCAAGCATGGACTGGAAAGTGATGTAATGGTCATCGAAGAGAAAATATCCCCGTGGAGTAAGAGCTTACAAATGTTTTCCTCTGACGCATCTGTTGAGTATGGCATTTTGCAGTCCATATGGGCCGTGTAGAATGATACCGGTCGACCAAAGGTAAGACACTGCGAACATCGTTCTCCCATAAGTAATCAACAGTACTCACGATGCCAAATGGGGGCGTACCTGCCACGAGTCGTATGTGTATAGTTCCCAGAAGAGCTCTCTGCGACGCAGAGTCTCCTTTTGATCCACTCCCCATCGACTGGGATCTCGGTCTAACGGATGAGAATGTAACGTCAGTACCTCAAACCTCATTGGGGTGCGATAACATTACGTACGCAGGCCAATCTGCCAAGCGACCAGGTGAGCATAATAAACCAGGGCCCTTGGCTATGTATGGCTTACACTTTGCGCCACTTTGATAGCTATTCCCATAATAGCCCACCGTGCGCCAGAATTGGAACCATGTCGGTCCGACATAAAAAGGTAAAAAGTCATGAGAAACTGAAATCGTATGTGTAAGTAGGATATGATCCGAAAATTCCTCGTGGTATGCTTACAAGAGCTTGAACGGCATTAATAGTCGGATCTTCAAACAGTGAGCTCTGGAATAGCGCAGCCCGAGCTAATTGGTGATATTTCTCGGCTTCGACATTATAGGCTGGTTGGTGTACATCCATGAGGGTACCGATCGCGAGAACCATGAAGACGAGAGACAATTTGTGTGATAGAAGGGGATCATCGGAGGGCGGGCCGGCATTGGGGGTGTAAAATTGGGGATATATATCTTCGTAGAAGCACAGTTGGCTTATGGGAGTGTACCTTCCGAGGAAAAATCAGAATTATTTTCACTATGATAGAAGAAAGCGAACAGACATCCATGCACCTAGGCGATAGTAGGTCTGACATATCTCTTGAGCTTTGGCGTGCTCCGGAAGGTACCAGCAGAGGTCTCTTAGTCGCACGTTCTCAACATGAATAGATGTGTGTGATGAGGGTAGAATTGGGAACGCGCCACTTCGTGCGAGAATATCGGGGGGAAGGACGGTTTGAAGTGCAGCAAGACGATCACCATCAGTCTCGTGATCTTCGTTTGCTTCATTCTGCAGATATTTAGAAATTTATTAGGGGTAAGTTTGACCACTTGGACAGACCTGTAAGAAATACTGGAGCACTCGTAATCAGACGTAGCAATAACCTCGTTGAATGAGTATTCACGTACCCAGGAGTTGGCAATGGAGCCAAAGTATTTTGCACCACCAGAAGCATTGATCGATAAGGAACCAAAAGCGTCAACAACCTCGCCGTTCTGCTCTTCTTCCTTGGCTTCGCATCGAGGCATGTTTCTGTTACTTGGGGGCTCGCGCTGCAAAGGTGATTTGATTTTCAATAAGTCATCAGCTAATAGAGGATGCCTGTCTGCAGCCACTAGAGAGTGGGAATGTCGAAGAGCATCTTCCAATTCCCGGACACGTTGACAGAGTTCTGATATTTTCTCGTGAAGCTCTTGAGTTGATGCCAAAACGAATCTTTATTAGAAGACATGATCAGATAGTACTCGACTTGAAACACTATGCACAGCTTACCTGTTCCCCTGGCCGGTTGTCAAAGAACCTATGAGATTGATGATCAGCCTGTTGGCTTGAATTGAGCTGAGCTGGAGTCGTACCATCTGGACAGATGGCACCACAGCCACGTTTCACGCATGAGCCACAAGGAATCGCTCTGTCACAGCGCAACTTTAGACTGTAAAACGATAAAAGTTGAGTAATGATTATGCATACGTTACTGTGGCTTACCGCCTGCATTCTGCACACGAAAGGCGAGTAGCGCCTTTTCTGCGTTTCTTGG
The DNA here is from genome assembly GCF_016647745.1 of Suillus plorans. Lineage (NCBI taxonomy): Eukaryota > Fungi > Basidiomycota > Agaricomycetes > Boletales > Suillaceae > Suillus > Suillus plorans. The sequence goes on from NW_024537493.1 coordinate 94,757, forward strand.
CTGCATCAGCAAAGAGATTTTGCTCCATGCGATTTGGAGAAACTGGGGAGGATAGCATGTGGAGGCCCTAAGGGCTATGTAGACTGATGGCAAGAGAGAAGAAGATAGATGGCCATAATTATCACAGTGTGATGGTTTTCAATTCAGTATGCGAACTATGTCCAACTAAATTCCGCGCTGATTATTACATCAGGTTTGTACTGTAATTTCCAAATGTGGATTAAACGGACTATAGACCCCCTTGCCGACCCCTCGGCACGGACGTATTTGAACGTCGCTGACCTCATAAGGCGAACGCGGAGTGACAGTACGACATTGGTGACCCCCCTCATAGTAATTTTACTTCCAGAATACATTCTTCTATCAAGATTGAAAAAAACACGAGGCGTTCATACATTCTACGCCATTCACAAGTCTTCAATTCATTGCGGGTAAACCTTTTTTTCCGCCGTTCCGTGACTTCCATAACCATCATAATCGGTTCCCATTTGTTCTACGACTCGGAGGGCAGTGAGCACGCGCGGGACATGCAATGCATCTGCTGCAACCATGGCCCTTGAATAGCCTTCGAGGTACACAGCATGATTCTACTTACCCCATGTTGCATCTGTTATCTGACACTCATGACGTGTCACCGCTAACATCTCTCGCTTAAAAGGACGGGCCAGGCCTTTCTCAAACATTCATAAACCTTGCACCCCGGCAAGACGTCCAAAATTCGTCCGTGGAGTAGATCACGCACTGGGACATTTGACAGTGGACACCGCTCATAGCGTCCGAAAAGAAGCACGGAAGACGCCAGACAAGCGATGACGAGATGAGAAGGACACCCCCCAGTCGCCGTGGCATCAGTAAATAACACCAATGCAACGTACACATACGAGGGCACTGTGAGTGACATTCATACCTCCCGTATACCACATAAACTAATCGGAATGGAGTTCACGGAATTTGTTTATGGCCAGCCTGAGAAGCCATATCAAAAAAGCGCCAACAAATCGTATCTCACAATATCTCCCGATCATTCTATACATTTGTACTATCAACGATTGCGATTGAGCTTACTTCCCTTTCCACCATATTGGAATGTAATCAACTCATGTCTATTTTGCTCACTAGCTTCTCCTTGTGCCTCAAGGCATTCTCATGACAAAACCTCTACCTCAGGCACAACATAGTGGCGGCCTATGGTCCTATCGATGTGAGACTGTGATAATTCCAGGACGGCTTCGTACTACGGAGTCCGTGATAATTGAATACGCATGGGAAATTGCATGCCTTATCAGCGGTTGGCACATATATCTCACTCGAATCGTCCAAGTCCATCATTAATATTCATCCGCGATGGTCGAACCGAACGCACCCGGGGAGTATTCATCCCATCCGTGTTCTTCTACAATGGCCGGCGTTCAACAATCCTCACATAATATGGTATGATAACAGTAAGATCCGCATCCAAGACTAGTCCATGAGAAGTACTGTTTCACTTTTTTCACCGCTTTTGAATTTCCAACAGCAGAAATCTCTCCCCGTCGCAAGAATTTTTTACGCTTTGCCTTGTATCTTGAAAGGATCAAGTGCGTCAATCATCGCAAATCACGGTCACGGCCTCGACTGAGCTTATAAAACTATCCTCCGGTCTCTATGGATCACAGTAGATCTGCACACGAAAACTACGGAATACTCACTATTCATTTTTGAAAGCCGAAACAATATGTCCACCTTCGCCCCTCCGGTGTCCATGAGTCTGAGCTTGCTCAGCCTGACAGACACTTCGAACACTGCCACACGCTACTGACAAATCACGCTGAGAAGACGCACTTGTTGATGGCGCTGAACTGTGCATTACCTTGACTGGTGGTGTACCGAGTCACGGTCAGCTGATCACTCCCGCGATCATGCCTTTACATCGGCGCTGATTACGATTTGCGGACCATGAGTCGTTGAAACTCTGCGATGCATCGATGAGTATCCACCTAGACTAGCCATATCACATCTAGGGGCTGCCTCGGACAGACTGGAATTCCGTGGATGTTTGAAACAGTCGTCTTTCCCGACTTGTGTCTAGTACGTCTGTACTTTCCGATATACATTGTTTACAGCGACCCTGAACGTTACTTCCATTGCTGCTAGTAGTGGCGTCAGCAGAACCTAGCTTGACATGAGTGAACCCTATTCGCTGGTCGAAGAGGGGCATGCGAGCGAAGCTGGCCACCATTCCGCAGCAGTCGAATTGACGTCGAAATGTTAACATCCTGCTGACATATTCATATTTCCCTAATGTTCGTGGTAGAATACCCGCATGGTACACATACCGTTCTCTCATCCTTCTCAGGTTGCACGCCACCAACGTTCCGTTGGTAACTATCTATCTCTTGCAAATCAAACGTGCGCATGGACCATCAGCCTATTCGATATTGCATAAAAATAATCAACGCGTGGCTTCACTGAACATTTGCCTTCACTGGGCCTAGTATACTTCCGGAGGCTGCGTATGCATCTTGCTGACAGGGAACGTTATGCGTCCGCTTCTGACTTCTAGCAGCAAGGCACCAAGTCGCTCAAAAGCCAAGCCTTGCGCTCAATTGGTTTATATTCAGACAACGTGTGAAAAAGGTCCGAAATAGAAACTCTCGCCTATCTTTACATCTTCTATCTCCAGAGTGCGTTGTTCGGAACGATTTCGAAGTGATTTATGATTTATCCATGTGAGTAGGACACATCCGAGTGATTTATGTAAGCGATAGTCTGTTCTCCCTTCCCTTCCCGCCCTCGTGCTCATGTACATTACAGAGGTATATGCTATATTTGTGAAAAAGTGTATCTGTAAAATTCCCGTCTGAACTGGGTTCGAGGTTAGAAAACGAATTCGAATGTCTAGTAGGGAGGGCCCATGAAGAGCCAAATCAGAAACGCCTATAGTACACTAATCAAATGACAACAGGGGATAGGGTTCCATCGGCACCTGGGGGAAGTAGCTTTCCCTCGAGATTGCCAAGATCGCGTGATGACTCGGATGTCACGCTAGTGGCATCTCGTACGTATACAGTTGGCCGAGGACGCTCGCTTGCGGGGCTGATGGGCTCGACTACAGAATCCTCGATGGATGACGTATCAGACATGCCATTGTACACTGGCTCTTGTTCAACACGCTGTGACGTTTTAGAAGCAGCAACTGCCGGGGCACGAGTACCGAAGAAGTCGCCCAGTTTTTTGGAGAGAGGAACAGGGGGCGTCAGCGATGATAAGGATGGTGATACAGCGTGGGTGGCGGGTGCGGCGGGAGATGGAGAGGCCAACACAGGACTCTGCGTCAAAGAATCTGCTCGCCAGAGTTTAAATCCCCACCCAGCAGCAGCAGCTGGTGGTGGTGGTGGTGGTGATGGTTTTTTCACCTCTGCAGGCAAAGGGGGAAGACCCTTTGGCACAGCTCCAACCTGGTTCTCTTCAATGAATTCCCGTAGAGCTTTGATGCAAGTGTCTGATGCTTCGCGAGCTTCATTTGTTTCACTCAGCTCATGCTTCACGTCGTCAAGTTCAGCCTTCACAGCATTGAGTTCCCGGCGCAGCATTTCCAACTCGGCAGACTCTTCCGAAGGGAAAAGAGACTGCGGTGGTGACCCACGACCGAGCATGCCAGACATCCTCCTCGTGTGGGAAGGCTGTTGGGACCTGCTTTTCTGCACATCAGGAAGGGTGAAAGTCGCGGGAGTTGGAGTGGGAATAGGGGATGCTAAATGAGAGCTGTCGAGGGCGTTGTCGGAGACTGATGATATTCGTTTATGGGTATTGTTACGCCCAGTCGTGGATCCAATTAATGATGCACGCTTAGAGGACGGTGGGCCATTGAAGGAAGGAATACCCGCTCTAGACAAGTCAAGAGCTGAGGGTACTTGACTCGCCCGTCGATTTTCAGACTGTAGACGCATGAGGCCACGCCTGGGAAGCACTGTGAGTGGCACGTTGTGCAGACAATACGGGTGTGAAACAAACCTGCTTTCCTCGACTTTCGTCCTGAGTATGGATATCGTGTCTTCGTCATCCTTAATCCTTGTACGAGCACCATCCAGTTCCTCCTGCATCTTCGAGCATTTTTCCGTCATATGCTCAAGCATGTCCGCAGTTCCTGCCTCGCGAGTCCGCATTTCAACAACTGTTTTTGAGAGCTCATCTCGCTCTCGTGTAACATCTGCGAGTGACAATCTCAGTTGAGTGACGATTGAAGCAAGGACATGCGAATCCAGGGAATGAGGACGTCCTGTGGCATCTACGGGCGAGTTCGGGTTTGATTCATTGTCGAGTTGGCGCTCGAGTTCTAAGCTGAGATCGATGGAAAAAGGGCGAGGTGGTTCGTCGTGTTCTTGCTCGTGAGTAGCCATGGCTAATGGAACGTACTCGTGGTCAATCGTTAAAAGTGTGAGCTAGGGCTTATGTTGGCATGTGGACCAGTAGCAAGTTAGGCTCGGAATGGTGGCAGCCACGTCGCGTAGTACTGTCAGGGAAGGGGTTTCACTACGCCTGCCTTTTATGGATAGTGGCTGTGAAAATGACCATGCATTGTCGTCGAGTGTCATGTTTTGCACTGGGGAGTACAGCTTGTCGTCAGTCTGCTAGGGACGCCGTTGCACAGTCCTGGAGAGTCTTGGATGTACAGCCATTCGCGCGCACGCTTTATCACATCTGTCTACCGTAGGCTTAGCCTTCCTCGGCGTATCCCCGCACTGCTTCGACTCCTGACGTAAATATATCACCGATCGTGGTGACCGTGAAAATAGTTTTTATTATGCTGAGCAGGAAACCAACAAATTAATCAACGTTGGTTTCTTGGTCGAGGGTGACTATCAAAGTTGAAAGCGATCAATGACCACAGTACTAATTGATCTCATCACATCAAAATAGTGAGATCGTAAGACCGTTTAGCTAGGATCGAATTCGAAGAGGTTCGAAGTAATACTCCTCAGGAATATTAATTTGAGATTGATAAGGCGAATAATGATGAGGACGAGGACCTTGACATCATTGGAAGATACCTGGTGGAGGCTGCAATGAAAGTCCATGTGAACAGAGCTCCCAATACCATTCTTTCGCGCGGAACTCCATTCGAGATTCAGAAAGAAGTGTAGTGAGTAAGTGTACGGGCGTACCTGTCATACCTGGCCTCGCTCTGGATGATCTTTGACAGGCTATGCAAGTGTCCCAATAACCATCTCGGCCTAACCGAATCAAATATTTTCTCGGACACCAGTAGCTTGGCATCTGGCAGAAGGTGCCAGTGCGGTGATCGCTTGGGCGTATGGACAATGAAATGAACGTTCCAAAGCGAGTCGCTCATCTGGTGCTGCGCCGGGGGGTGTCGCAATAAGTATCATGTACATCGCAACGATCTTATTCAAATGTGATGGAGGCCGATGCCCGGAATGTTCTAATTGTGCGTCCTAGGAAGTCAAAAGTGGGCGTCATTGGTTGGAGGCGTGTGGATGGAACTAACTGATGTCAGGGTGACATGTAAAGCTCCAATAGGCTCCACTAGAACATTTGGGTCGCCTCGGAGTAGGATAAGACTCGAAGGATTCGAGCTTAGTGTCTATACACTTCAAAGAAAAGTTAGCACATTCCTAGGTAAAAATAAATTATGAGTAAGTTGGAAAGTAGACAGGAAGCAAACATTTTTATCATGAAATAAGAGAAACGCACAAGGAAGTCAGGGAACAATGTATAAGATCTCATTCCTACGAGAGTGAGTCATGCAGGATGAGTGCATTGTAAACCAAAAGAAAATGCACTCACCTACCCCACTTCAGTGCATCCTCCGAGTCTTCATATGTCACGATCTCAGTCAAATGCAAAGGGCTATTCGGGTCCCGAGAGGGCGTAGCAAATACCGCTCATGCGGTCTGACCACGCATCAAAAATACTGGGACTCCACATCGCGGATGATCGTTTCTGACGTATGGCTCCGTTTGCGTGACGGATAGACTAGTACGCGACTCATGTAACGAGACTCCAACATGTGCACCAGGTGGGAAGGGAGCGCGCTTGATTCCGATGTGATATCACTTAGCAGGCAAAGTGATTCCTACACAAGATCGCTCAGTGCACAAAGCCAGCATCTTGGCGACCGTCTTCAAGTTCAGCTCTTGTCGTCTGGTTAACAGTGGAATAGACTCACCATCAGCGTAGAAAGGCTCTTGGCTTCGGCAGGCGTAGTGACTCTAGACTCGATCAATTAAAAATGAGGGATAAGTATAAACTATCCGCACAGGCACCGCAAAGCACATCGTTAGGGAGTTCAGGCAATTTCAAGTAGTAAGTATCCGATGGAATGGTATAACACGACATAAGATGGGAAAAGATAAAATCACATTTTTTGCCCCTGTTTGTACAATCATACAACCTTCAATAGATCTGCTCAATAACACATTATCCTTCACAGTATTCCATTTCAAAGCAAATACCAGTCTTAGCCAAAGAGTCATTCTCCCGCCTCCGGTAGTGTGGACATTGCACCAACCGCGTCCTCAACCGTGAGTAAGAGCATCTACACATATGATGCCATCGCGCTCGCTCCAAGGATAACCCCACCGATGAAGCCATTCTCGCACGCCCGAAGCGAGCCGAGCCCGCGAGGCACCACGTGCTGCGTCCTGTGTTCCTGTGTGCTTTTCTTCTCCAACAATAAGGAAAGCTAAAACATAAAAATGAGTTAAGTTACTAGCTCCGCAAAAGAACACCTACCGAGACCAAGGAAATGTTCCCGCTCGAGCTAAGATTGATTTGATTAAACGATCATTTGACTGATGCATGGAGTACTCACAGCAAGCAAAAATTCTTCGAGAACGTCTGTTGCCTCGTTCGAATGTAAGCCGTGAAGATCAAGCATACATTCGGTTCTCTCTTCTGACGTTAATTTCGAATCACCGCCTGTGGTGGTGCTGGCTATGCCTAGACATACTCCCAAACCTCCTCCACAGGTTCGGCCACGCGCAGTTCGATCTCCGGCATCATCAGACCAGCCAAGATCTCGGCTCTTCACAGCTTGTTCGGCAACTTTTGCACGTTCTCTGACAAGTTTACTAGCCGCTGTCGTCATCTCATTGCCCATTTTAGCATTGAGATCGTGACCCTCCCTGCTAAATCGTTTGGCTGCGGCACCATCGCCGCGTCTCCATGCATCGGCAGCCCGAGATAAGCACGCATTCCGAGCAGCACCCAGTTGCAGTGCTCGAGATCGATAAGACATATATAAAGCATTGATTGATTCCCCGGTGGGTAGCGTGGGCAATAGCGCCGGGGGACGTAACTTGATGCGAGGCGATGGCTTTGGCGCCACAATCGAGGTGCGGATGTGCAAGTTATCCACAGATGCATTCGATGAGATTGACGAACGAGTGGCCGTTGTGCGGTCCACCTGCACTGGAGTAGGAGCTGGTCTCTTTACGGCTGCTGCGAATCTCGTGCGACCGGGATCGTGTTGCCAATGGCCACCACGGGCGCCGTAACCTCTCCGATTACGAGAAGTATCAGGTCCTAGAGCTGGAAACTCATCAGGTGGAGGGCTTGTAGTGCGGGTACTGGAATTGCTGAGACTAGTCCGTGACAATGCACCAGTCACACTGGCTACATCAACGTCTTTGGGAAGGTGATGCAAAAATTCACATTGATCCTGTTTGGCACAGGTCCCACGCAACCAGAACCGGCAGAGCGCTCTCTCTAGATCGTGACTGCGAATGAAGATGAGGTGGACATAACCCAAAAGAACAAGAACCAACAAACCTGAAGCGGCAATCGGCTCGCAAGCATTCACCCGCAAGGTAATAGCGGCAAACCCTATTTCCGCCGGAAACGGGTCGTCCGTTGCCTCTGGTAGAACCTCGGGCGGCTTGGAAGTCTCCGCGTCCCCCATGAACTACCCCTGCGCTACTATCCCTAGCCACTAATGTCACTCGTCCTCCCATGGACCGCATACGAGGTTGGCTGTGCTGAGGTGGAGAAGGCAGAGCGCGATCAACAAGCCATGCCATAGCACGGTCAAAATCATAGCCGTTCTGAGAAAGTGCATCTTCAAGCTCGGATGGCGCAAGGGTGGATCCGAACACCGAGCTAAGGACATCAAGAGGTGTCATTCCATCTGTCAAGTACCCTGTCCCCTCTGCGTCATCGACTGTTCCATCGAACTGTGGGTCATAATCATAAGCATGCTGGTAGTAACTTTGTGTAAGTGGATCATCGGGTGAGATTGAGGCACTATCCATCCACTGGTCAAAGTCAGTGATTGTAATTGGATGGAAGGAGTTGGATGCTGTGTTGGGCGCGAAGGGATCGAATGGGTCGTCCTCTTCGTCGTCCTCCCCTGGCCTAAGAGACGAGCGGAGGGAGCTTGGAGTTACAGCCCGGGGCTGTAAAGTATCGCCCGGCACCAACGGCGCGGCGATGGCAAGGTTAGAAGTTGCTCTGAGCTGACTATGGGACCACGGGTCAGGAGATGGTGTCTCGGTTCTATATCCAGAAAGGGTTCCGGAGGCGGAAGAAGCTGCAGCTGCAGATAGGGGCCGGGGAATGGGCTTGAATTCGGTTGCTTTTGCACTCAAAAGTCGAGGAGAGGATATTGGCGATGATGGAAGGCTCGAAGTGAACTGAGGATGTACTTGTGCTTGTGCATGCGCGAGTGTTGGTGAGTTCATTGGTGAAACACTACGTGCAGTCATGTATGAGGTTGCGTTTCCAGTTACAAGAGGGGAACCAGCAGGTGTATGTGGCCTACGAAAACCGATAGCAAGAGGAGAGTTGGGTACTGAGGTGGGGGTATCTGGTCTGTTGGGGATGAACCGAGCAGCAGAGTGGGTGGAAGCGCGAGAAGAGGGTCGAGATGGTCGTCTTGTTGGAGTCAAGAAAAGGAAAGGCACGCCTGCTACATCGTCGTGGTGTCTATGCATCAAATCTAAGACATGTTGTTCGAGCTGGAAGACGAAAGATCAGAAAAAAGGGGCAAGGTCAGGCATTTCACGAGCTAACCATGTCGTCTTCTACTCCACAAGTAGTCTTCAATGATTCTTTAAGTTCATCCTCTTGCTCATTAGCAAGAAATCCTGCTACTTTGGTCACAAAAGAGGTGCTGATGCGGATTGATTCCTCTACGTCTCCATCTCCATCAATGCCGTCTGCACCGCCCTTCTGCTGACGGATTATAGCTAATAATTGGGCACGGGTGTGGGGAAATCGTTGACTGGTTAATACTGAACCAGATTCAGATACATCGTCAGGCTCAAAGATAACAGCGGGAGGTAGAGTTAGCGTCTGCGGCATCGCTAGAGGGCGTCAAAGTGAATGATTAGGGACACAAAGCAAGAAAAGTCCGAAAGCGAAGAGTGAGATGAAGCTAATCTCTGCGTCCGGGGACGTGCTGCAAGTCAACAACGATAGGGTCCATATAAGAGCAATATTATGAAACAACGAACAAGAAAACAAATAACGTTATTCCCATCACGCTTAAACATCATGATCATTGATTCAATTATGGTCCTCAACGACCCGGCGACAAGTAGGATCAATCAATGCATATGTTGCAAAGTAATCAAGACCACGGATATACAATATTTGTTAAATTTAGTCGTCCCACTGAACGAGAACAAGCTCTTCTCTCCAACATTCCTTGTCACCACTGTAGTCATCAAGGCAGCAGTCCTTCTCACACGAAAAAATCATGCAAGTGCCCCACTCCATACCTCGCTTATCAGACGAAAGCTTTTTCTGCAGCACTTCCTGTACCACCTTCATCCTTTGTTCGTCTGTCAACTTCTGCGTGTCTTCATCCTTGACTGAGGCCCGGAGGACGTTGATCAGGTTGGGCATCAATTGACATTCGAAGACGCGCGCCGCTTTGCACGTTGGGCAGGGAGGTATTGATGTGGTGCTGTATGAACGTCTAACGGTAGGGATGACTTTGAAAGCAGCCTTCGTCACTGGAAGAGGGTCCTGAGGAGGGAAAGGGAATAACCTGTCGAACACTTTGTCCGAAGAAAAAGGCAGGGGGATCCCTTTCAGTTCATATCTACACTCAAAATATCAGATGATCGGATAGAAAAACCGAGTGTAGGCTAACCTGAGACATTGCTCTCCTGTGTGGCTCACTCGCTTCGTGAACCGATCGAATACACCGTCCACCTCCAAGGAATTCTCGTATGGTTCGAATGCCCAGCTTACATCTTTTCCGTCCTTAGGATACTCATCAGGAGGATCCTCTATGTGGGCACTCTGAGAAATTTTGGTTTTGGGCGGGGGAGGCAAATACTCCGAGGTCGTTGAGAGGTACAGAGGAGGAAATGATGGAGCGGCTTGCCATGGTGAATCATCAATCGTTGTTGATGCCATCGCAATAATTAATGAATGTGCAGAAGACTCGGACGTGACGCTTTCCGTATCACACGTGTCCTCTGGCTCGTCTTCAATTGCGGGGGCGGCGACTGTGGGAGCTGGCTGTCCAAATACGTGATCACCCAATCCAAAGGGACCAGGAGTAGATTTTGCCTGCATCTAGCTGTCGAATAAGTGACTGTACACATATCACACAAGTTTGACTCAACTGCGAACGGATTAGTTGCAGGTGCAGTCTTTACAGATGAAGAAGCCTTCTGCTGTGCTTGCTTCTTCGCCAACTTTTTTGCAAGCTTTGCTGCATACTCTGCGTTGTGTCTCAGAGCACGCCAAGCACGAACGCTATTTCAGAGTTCACAGATAATGATGATCCATTTTTTCATGGAATGGTACAGACCTACCTTCCGTCCTTTCGCTGACATGCACTCCGGGAACATCCCCAGATGTACAATGCTCTATCCATAGGACTGTCTTCGACTGGGCACCAGACTTGTACAAGCAATTCCATGGGGTACGAACAGATCTTGCATTGAGATGAGGAAAATGGCGGTTCCCTCGAAGGCAGTATTGCCTTGAAAAAAATCAAGTAAACTGCATTGACAAGCTGATCGTACATGATCGAAGAGACATGCTCGTACAGGATGCCCGCCAATACGAGAAACCGCAGCATCTTTGATATCAGTCTCTGTCTCCATTATGCCATCAGGGACGCCTAGCAAAACTGCCGTCTCTACTTCTGCACCAATCTCATCATCAGAATCAGACCAATCATCATCGACAATAGAGGGCATTGTGATAGTAGAATCTGGAATAAGTTTTCGTCAGCGAGGTGCATCTACAAGAAATCGACAAGAAAAACGAAAAATGTCAGATATGCATGAATGGTAAATTTTGAAAGACTCGTCATGGATGCTGTCGTGAGGAAACCGCACGCTAGCAGGATTCAGACTCGTCATCTAAAGGGCTCATCCCAGAGAAATATAATTTTGAACTTGGACTCACCGTAATCGACGTTGAACTTGAGTGCAAAACAAATAAAATCTTCCAATATATGATATGGAAGACCAAACATGAACAAACTAAGTAAATATCGTGGGAAAGTCCTTCTTGATTTGCCAATTCTATTATGTAGCATTATATGCAAGAACAAACTAAGTAACTAAAGAGTTTCGTTGAACTGTTTGATACTTATTAAAATATTCACGCTCTTTTACGCTGGCCTTGGGATGTCTCCCCCAGATGCCCGAACACGTCGAAAAATCAGCTTGAAACCGGCCAGAGTGTTGACTGGATCGTAAGTTGATTAGTACGCGTGTCGATATCTCACTCCTGAAAGTTATTCCAGAATCAGCAATAGACTCATACCAATCATACTACCCTCCAATGTCATCTTCGTGCTGTCGCTCTATGCAGCAAAAGAGCTACTTCTTTCATATGATGTGGGAGTGTTCTGGGTGCTTATGAGGGTGTTGGCTTGTGGCGGTTTGGGTATGCTAACATGGGAAGCTTTTACGGGGAAGCTTATGAAGAATGGCAATATAGAGGTACGCATATAAGAATCTAGCACTTTCTGTCTTGACCCTTGATCACGCTCAGTGGACAGCAATTGGCGTGTCGTCATTGCTACTCTTCGTGCAGCAAGCAGCCCTATTTACAGCATTGTATCGTCTTCCCTCTCCAAGGTATGCTGTTTCTTGACAATGAACCACGGAGTTATCGGGACTCATTTATATATAGGGTATTGTTGTTCAGTCATTTCTCCGCAATGTGGGTGGACTCCTTTATAGCCCCCGCTTCGGTCAGTCTGCTCTACACAATCAAAACGTTTTATTCATGAGGCCTTTCAGATGTGGAAGCCTAGCCTGACTTTCTCGTCGTTTTTGATTTCATTTGCTTCTGATATGTTTTTGTCTAAACGCAGCGTCTCCATTATTGCTCCTGGTTATGGAGCTTTAGTTATGCATGGCATATCCACTTATGCTCTTGAGCATCTTCGTGGTGTCCTGGCTCCAACTGTGAACCCCACATTGACAACTGCTGTCAGTACACTCGGTGCGGCGCTTGTTGGACTCCCGTTGTACGCCTTCAGAAAAGCCCTCGTATGTAGTTCACATTCAGGTCTTCTGTTATGACCTCACTCTATCAATTTAGCTCGACTTTCCGCCGACACCCATCGTTCCTCTAACCTCCTTGGCAGTCCTTCCAATTCTGGCATATACCATGATATTTTTAACGCCGGACACAATTGGCATGCAATTTAACGCTACCCAGACCTCTCAAATGTTCTTGGTCTCCTACCCGATCGCCTTCCTTGTTGCAACTGCCATGGGCTTCCTTGGGTTTTCACAGCACCCACATTCGACCGATTTACTAGTGGGGGTGATGCTCTATTATTGTCAGCATTCATTCCGCATGCTGGTGGTATCTAGTTCTTACCTCCTTTTATATAGCGATATATCCTGACAATGATCCTACACTATCTGGCCCATCGCGTACTCCAATGTCGAAAGTTATACGGTTCTATTTGAACTCGATACTTTCGGACCCTGAGTCGAGAAAGATATTCTATTTTCTCGTGTTGAATCTGGCCTTCATGCTAGTCCAGATGCTATATGGTATTTGGACAAATAGCTTAGGTCTCATCTCTGACGGTGAGTCGAAAAATGACAGGGTTTTTACGTGCTGATGACTCCCTTTCAAGCTATCCATATGGCCTTTGATTGCATGGCTATTGGTGTCGGCTTACTAGCCTCAATTATGGCAAAGTGGCCTCCAGATGAAAGGTTCACGTACGGGTAAGTGCATACCTTATATCAAGCTGCCGCACAGTGATTCAGTCCTTCTCCAGATACGGCCGAATCGAAACTTTGTCAGGATTTGCTAATGGAATATTCCTCATCCTAATATCTGTTTTCATCGTCTTTGAAGCTATACAACGAATGTACGTTCCTGATTGGTCGCGAGTTATGATCTAGTAAATGTCAACTCTCTGTAGATTGGACCCTCCGGAAATGACGACGAACCAGTTGTTATTAATCAGCTCCCTCGGACTTGGTGTTAATTTGTTTGGCATGTATGCCATGGGTGTTCATCACCATCACGTTCGTTAATATATTTCCACTGGTTTGTCTCGTTCTAACCTCAACGCCACAGGGTCACTCTCATAGTCACGGACATGCACATCAGCACCAATCATATAATGGGCATACTCATGGTGACCATGCCCACGAAAATGACAGTCACTCGGTCGCTGCTCATTTGCATGGTCCCGCGATTTCCAAGCTCAGTGAACATCTGCAGTCCCACGAAGACTCTCATGCAAATAACCACTCCTCACATCGGCACTCTTCAAATCACACATCTCCCTGCTCGGACCATGACTCTCATTCTCATTCAGACTCGCATTCACACTCTGATCATGCACATACGCACCCTCCCCCTTCCCCTTTGCCCATGGATCACGAGGGCTCTTCAATGCGTGGCCGCAAGCCTCACTCTCGAGGTCCTTCCCTCCATATACCCACTGATGGCGCCCAAGTCGCATCTGCCATTCCATTTCCCCTGTCTTCCCCCATTGGCGCAGACTCGCCAATTTCACCCAGCTACCCTAGCACTTTAAAGCATGACCATCATCATCACTACCACCACGGGATGGAGTCTTCGGAACACAGCCCGCGCAATCATGATCATAATCATGATCACTGCCACGAACATGAACACGGGCACCATCACGAAGGACACAGTGACAACATGCGTGGCGTTTTCTTGCACGTTATGGCGGTGAGCATATGTCATGTATTTTTACGCTGGTATTGATGGATCTTCACAGGACACGCTCGGTTCTGTCGGTGTCATTATCTCGACCCTCCTCATCCAGTTCTATGGATGGACCATATTCGATCCCATAGCATCGTTGTTCATCGCGGTCATGATCGCAGCAAGTGTCATACCGCTGGTCATCGACACGGGTAGGGTCCTAAGCCTTGATATGGGGACCCGCGAGAAAGAAGTTCAACAAGCTCTCTCTGAGGTATTACATAGTTCTCTTAATCTAATTACCCTGACCACCCGTTTCGCGTGATAGCTTGCCCTCGTGGATGGCGTCGCCTCTTACTCATCCCCTCAGTTCTGGCCTAAAGACTCGGCAAGCGTCATCGGTTCGATCCACATTCAGCTCGCGCTTTCATCGCACAGACATCCTGACACTGATGGTGTGCGCGAACGCGTGCACACCCTTCTGCGGAGCAGAATTTCGGGGCTTGAAGAGTTGACCATACAGTTGGAAGAAGAGGGAGACTCGTTGGAGAGTAGATAACGTGGACTGAGCCCACGCCATCGCATATATTTGTATACAATTAATCGTACGCCATGCATTCATTCGCATAACTGTGTGTGACCAGATATTCTGAACAACTTTTCCGCTTTGCAGGTCTTGCTGGTAGAAGACTAACCATGTGAGTTATAGATCTATCATGATGTCCGCATCGAAGCACGCATTCTCTGAGGAGCATGTCGTATTTTATCCTCTACCAGAGGAAGTGGTTCGATCTCGGAGACGAACTTGGACAGCACGGTGAGGAACATATAATAATAAGCCTAGACATACCGAATGACAGACTTCCTGATAGGGTACAAGCTTCAAGGCCTGATCCAATTAGTTCAAGTGCTCATGCGAGACGCCAGTCGATAGGTCACCTTCATATGTACAAGGCTGATGACTGATGACCGATGGCGTCGCACGAGTCTGGTCAAGAAAACCGATGCTAGGGAGGCGCTCTATTGTGACATTGCAGTCGTTTACTCTCCGTTCTTAAATTGAGGCATGTAGCATGGCTTGCATATGATGCGCCTCGTATACTGGGTGCTTGTCCCGTGTGTGAATCTGCCCCATTTTCCCAAAATGGGGGGCTCCTCTAGACTCGTAACCAGTCTGACTATGCGTCAATTTGAGATGGTGAGAATTTATTGACGTAGTCAGACTGGTCGAACTCGGAGTGATTTGGCAGGCGAAGCGAGGAATTTGAAATTTGGCAGATGCCGGTATGCTGCCTTGGGTAACATCACTTGTCGATAACGCAAACTCTTTCATTCGTACCGTGAAAAGTACAGTATCTTCTCAAGTACATCGTGCCGGAGCACTAATCATTGTTTAGGACAATCAAAATGATTCCATTTCATGTGTTATACCCACCTGTGATGATGTATCAGCAGCCTGAACCTTGATCAATCTTTCCAGCCTTGACGAAGAAGGAAAAATTCTTGCTGTCTTCAAAATACTTCGTAGATTGCAGATGACAGTCATGGACCTCATGTTGTATGAAAGACCCTCCATGGCAACTTAGAGAGAAGGTTTCTTTCGAAGCAAGGTGCTTGTGCAATTTCTGAGCAGATGCACATTGCATAACTTGTGCTATATGATTGGAACTACCTCTGGCACAACTGGCACCTATCAAATTTCAAACTCCTCACTTTGCCCTGCCATGCTACTCTGAGATCAACCAGCCTGGCTACACCACTTGTGCAACCGTGGTAATATATGCCAGGCTGGTCTAGGGATCTGCACAGGTATACCCCTGGGTGCCAGAGGTTGTACCTGTACCCATACCCATAGATATACCCATACCCCAATAGCGGTGTAGCACTCAAGCTCACGCTAGACTCGTATTCAGCTGATTCACGATTCATGTTCAATGCCTGTTGCACAATAATCACTTCCCACTCAATCTGACACTTTGACTAGCGGATCCGACGTTTTGGCTGCAGTGGACCTGATATTTTCCTGCGCACTTGTCCTATCCGTGTCCTGTCTTGTCTTGCTAGCCCCACTAGGTGCGTAGTTGATTATTTCGCACATTACTCATGTCGTAGCCAGCGCTATTACATGTTTTCCCATAGTCTGCAGTGCCTCGTGTTTATTTACATGTACTGCGGATCTGAAATATTCCGCTGCTACTTTCACCTATGGGTTCCGCATTTCTACGTACTTACATATATATTGGACTGACCTCGAGCATTATTCATTATCCAAGTAGTGGGGAGCCGTTCCCCGACACTTTGTGGTCAAACCCGATATTTCGTAGTTCTTAGTTGACATTGTGAATATTACCGCTCTTTCTATCTGAAAAACACCCGTCTTTATCGATATTCCGCATACCACTTGCTTTCCCGACACTTGCTATTGCCATTCTCCGTAATCCACTGAACCCGCACCCGAAACCCGCTAGTCCGCTAACCTGAAAACAATGGACCCGATGCTTTGGCGTCGGACTCATGATTATACCTTCGGACTTTGTTTCCCATGCTCGAACTTTTGATCACTTGACATTCCACTACTTACAGACTAATACCAGATAGCTAACCCCTTGGGTTGAATGCACTTGTATACAAGTATAGCAGACTAGGCCGCGCAAGACCACAACATTTTATATTGCTGATTACTTACTTCGAGAAGTGTTCAGCAATTGTTGTCTCGTTACAGTGAGTACAGTTTTTGTGACAGGTATGAGGGTATGAGACCTGGGGTATGACCCATCAAGGGTATACCCACGGGTACAAGTAGAATAATGCAGTGAACTATGACATGGTGTAGTAGTACCTATCCTACTCAATGATAATGCGGTCCCAGCCTTTGTCGAGCTCCTCTTCATCATCTTTAACATCAGGCAAACAAGTCACCTTCAAAACATCCTCGTTCTTGATTAAGTTGAGTTTGCTCCATAAACCAAGGCAAAGAAGAGCGCACATTGACTGAGCCATGAGCTGTGAGCAAACATGAGAAAGCAAAAGCCGACCTTGGCTGAATAGCTGTTCAACATCCACTGAAGTTGCTATCTAATAATTAGGGCACTGAATAACCATAAGAGCAACAGAGCTTACTGGGGATAGTCAAATAATCGAGAGCCATGCGGGAGAGACGAGGAAAGGAGCCACGACGTTCATGCCACCATGTGATTGCATTGTCGGCACGCTCCACATCAGTACTAAGGTAATGATCTACCTCGTCACAGAGGTCAGTAGATTTGGGTGGTGCGAGAGCTGGTATATGATCAAAGATATTCTTGCTCTAGGAACAACATGACATTAGCAAGTAAAAAAACAATGAAATAGAGTGTACCATGGAAGAATCAACATCCATCTTGGTGTCCACATCGTTCTCAATGTCCAGGGTTGAGTAAGAGCATTCAAATTCCTCGCGCACCAGGGTTTCGGCAGTGGTGATCCACTCTTCTGCCCATCCAGCGTTCTTGAAGTATGATAGTTTATGCTGTGGATGCAAAACTATTTTATGATTAGTGAAGGAAGCAAGAAAGTGAAAAGAAAACACGCACCCATTGCTATACAATATACTTCAGATTTATCGGTAAACTCGTAGTAGCGGTTCAGAGTTTTCTTGGCAAGATGCACAGCTGCACAAATAGAGGCACAATATTTCTGGTTCCGGGAATCACAAAGCTGCTGCGCTATCTCCCATTTGATGTCAGTGAGTTCAAACTTGCACAAACCTAAGCCTCGGCTTTGTGTTACAACATCGATTGCATCCCAATGGTCCAGCACATATTTCAACATGTCAAAGGTTGAATTCCACCGGGTAGCGACATCCGTGGCATATTGCTAATGGACTGGCCAGATGCACGCAGTGCTTTGTGCCATGTGGGGAGGAGTACAGTAGTCGAGTGAATGAGTTTGTAAGCAAGCTTGCACAGCTAGATTCTGGCATGTCAATTTCAAAGGTGCGCATTGTCTTTTTTCACTCACCTTCACTAATACTAACTTTACAGGATGAATCTCTCGCTGCAGCTCATTCCTCTCCCGCTCTGGCAGCAAACTTACTTTGTCCACCCATCCCTCATCATTATCGTCATCCCCAGCACCCCCATATTCTTCGGGAATCACATCTTCAGTTTCAGCACTCGCCTCATTGAAATCATCCTCTGGATCAGATATTTCCTCCTCAAGCGCCTGATTGGCATCTTTCTTCGTCATGTCGAATTCCCTTATCAACAACTTAGTGATGAGGTTCACCATATGCAAGAAACATTGAGTATGATTTGGGGCTCCAGGAAACGACGGGAGCATCTTGGCCAGCTTTTCAACCATCACCGTGTTATTCGAGGCATTATCACATGTGATGCTGAGTATCTGAATGTGCGTCCTGCTGGTGAGTGACAATCCTCAACCCAACAATTGACTAACTTTCTCTGATATCCCATACTCCTCCAGAATGTCTGCAAATGTTTGTGCGAGTTCCTCTCCTGTGTGCAACTGTGATTCAATCAGCCGAACAATTTGTAAATACATTGTAAGTGACTATGCACCTTTGCGACCTCAATAATATCTAATGGCAATGTTAGTGGCTCACCATTGAGTTCGAGGTGGACCGAAACTGCAACAAATGCTCTGTGGTTGGGCGATGTCCAGCCATCAGTAGTAAAATTGACTTTTCCTGGGTATCCCTGGTATGTGCATGTTATTTTGTATGTTTTTGACTTCAGGGAAAACTTACCTTGATCATCCTAGCTATCTGCTCTCGTGTCCGTGCAAAAACCATTCAAACATCCCTAGCGACAGTAGAAGAAGACGGTATGTAGTATTCTGGCCGTCCTGTCTTCATGAGTGACTGAAACCCTTTGTCTTCGACGATTTCGAACGGACGCAGGCTTTCGGGGACCTGTCACGAGTTCCAAATACGAACCATTATACGTTCCTAAATTCTAAGTCCTTTAAGCGCCCAGTCACAGCGCCTGTTACTAAGAAAGTATTTATAGTTGAAGATGTCCCAACAACGGCGTCTATTGTAGAGTTACCTAAAGAACCTATGAACGAGTCACGTGATTTATCGGAGTATGCCGGACTAAACTTTATTCCAAACGACCCTGACAGAATGTTCCAGAACCTTACGGTTGCTGCGGCACATGTCATGACATCATAGTTATATATAGAATCGTACGATATCATCTTATTATTTGATTGGTAGTTAGTTCAGACTCAGTTTCAATCTCAGTTACAATATGTGTATATAGGTAGTGTCTTGTAGTCAGTAGTTCTTTAGTTCAAACCTCTTGTATCTCCTAGTGAGCAATCCGAGACGTACCTGCTGCCTTATCTTCTTTGTGATTATCTTGTTGTTTGAGTCCTAGTCTCTGCCCAGCGTTAATTCGTTATTGGGTTGTGACAGGACCCAACGGACAAGTTCAGCCCTATCAATTGAGTCAGAAGGTACTCTTGATGCGATCAAGGCGAGGCCATAATTGACCCATTGTGCAGGAAGCTGCTGACAATTTTTTGGCGAACTTCATTAGCATCTTTGACCTGGCTGGCGGCTTGCAAAACATCCTCTCCCCAACATGCTTGAATATGTTTTCGCATGTTTCCAGTGGAACGGGCATCACCCTTATCCAGGAAATGTCAGACTTTCGCCTTACATCCTTTCGCCTGACATTTGAATTCATGTGCCCGCCATCCTCCAATTTCGACAATGTTTGGTGTTGGATGAAAGAAGGCATAGACCGGTGAGACCCACTCTTGCATGAGATGTTCTAATGATGTTGCATTAGATTAATGTTGATTTACAGATTTATTAATGTACTTAGTTTGTCTTGTGGATCCTGTTCTTTCTCTCCGCTTTGCGATTCCTTGTCACTCTCTTTTGGGTCAGCATCACTTCTGTCTGCATACAAAGCTTCTTCCTCCTCCTCCGTGCAAACAACTGCACAATGACTTTTGTCAGTCAGAGGGGGGGTTGGTGTAACAGATGTTACTGGTATTGGTGATGTCAATGGCAGCGACACTGTCATTCCAGGGGGAGTGGTATCAGCAGGTCGGTTGGTTTTTGCCTTCTTTGGCAGAGGATTAATGGTTTCTCCACTCGCTTCAGGTTTACGTTTCTTCAATGAGGTCCACATGGTCTTCTCTTCCAAAGCAGCCTTTGCTTTGCCTGTCATCTTACTTACCCATCTCGCTGTCACAGCGAAGAAGTTGGATTGTGACATGGTGAGGGATGGATGAAGTTGAGAGCAAAAATTTGCATGCAGGGTAGTTACTAGTGAGGTAGTATTATATCATATATCATATATCACAATTTATGTTTGACAGATGGCAAGTTATCTAATTTAAGTTTAAAGTTTGTTTGTTGAACATTTTGGTGAAAACCCCTGCCTGGGGTATGGTGAAGGTGAGGAATCTTGACTGTGGGTGAAAACACTAAAAGAAGGGGGCTCTACACAGCAAGACCTGGATATGAGAATACGACTCAACCCAAAGGACAGCTACTGAGAGAAGTTCCTCGCAAATAAGGTGGAGGGAAACTCTGTCAACTAGACGGGTGCTGGGAGGCGCGAGAAGATAATGTGCGCATAAGCGATACGAAGGCGTGCGTGAGCGATGCGAGGGCACGCAAGATGCGAGGGGCACGCGCATATGCGGAAGCGCACTTATGAGCGATAAGGGATGTGGTTTCAAGTATAGAGGAGGCGCGAGCTGTAGCAGATAGAGAGTATAATCTGATTTCAAGTACTAAGGTGCACTATACAACTTGGAGTATACTGAGATAAACAGGGGAAAAGTAGTAACCGAAGTAAAAAGAACTTCCCTCTATTTAAGAAGGGAGATAGCGCTATACGGCGCTTCCGAGCGTGGTACTGAACCGAGTAACCATATCAACTCTAAATATAATCTAAAGTCTAAGATAGAATTTCTGTATGTAAGCGTGGGGATTGGACCGAGTGTACGTCAATTCAGTGAAAGAGATAAGAATAACGCACCAGTAAATCAGTGAGGACATAGGACAGACGGACGGATGGGTAGGCGCGCAATGACCTAAGGGGAGGCGCATGGACGCATGTGGAAGCACGGGAGTGCGTATAAGGCGCGCGCGCAGGAGTGCGTATGACTGATCCTTCGGATAAGAGCTGGAACATGGTTCATAGGGCCGTATGTCAGGCATTGAGAGGCGCAAGTCTCTACAACGGGTACCACTAAGTCGTACTTGTACCCGTACCCGTGTGGATCCCTAGGTAAGAACCTCCCTGCGATCATGAAACAATGATCATGGGTCCAAAATAGTGTGGTCTACACTTTGCATTAGATGCGGCTTCAATTTCTTTATTGAGAATGAGGACTAGAGCACTGGGAGGAAAGTTATAGTTGTGCTGGCAAAACATTTATTGAAGTTGTTGAGAGATGTGAGATGACTGTTAACGAGTCGTTCATGAGCAAGGGCAAGGTTCTTGTCCTGTTTTAAGAGTTGTCGAGCGCATGAACTGATAAGATCCGAGGTTGGTATTAGTACAGAAATGTCAGGAAGCATGAATGTAGCCTCGACAAGATTGAGGGGAAGCAAGGGTTCTATGCCATGAGCAAGATAATATGGGGAGTGTCTGGTAGATTTTCGTGTAGTGACACGATCTGCCCAGAACACATGTGGCACAATTTTCGGCCATTGTGTGATATCACCGTCACATGCTTTAACAAGGGAATCCTGGATGGTACGATGTGAGCGTTCAATGACTCTGTTTGCTTGGGAGTTATAAGCTGATACGTGAATGTGATGGATCCCATACTTCTTTGCCAACCAGTCCACCGCTGCTATGAACGGCATCTCATTATCCGTCATGATCTCTTCAATCACTCCCCATCTACACAATATCTCTTCAAATAAGAATGCATCTAGAGTTCGTGCCGTTTCTGTTCTCAACATGTGCCACTCTGGCCAGGCTGACAATGAACAATGAGCCTGGACTATGCGGTCGTATCCGTGCGATGCTGGCATAAACATAGTATCTGTATATGTCTTCTGGAAGAGAGATGCTGGCATGTTGACAGTAGGAGGAAGGACAACTTTTGCAATGGAACGAGTTTGACACTGGTGACAGATCTTAAGGTATCATTGAAGGTTGTGGTCCAGGGATGGCCACCAAAAATGGTCCACTATCGTTCATCGAGTAGCGTAGAAACCTTTGTGTCTGAGTTTGTCATGAGCTTCGTGTAGGATGCGCAAGCAATCTTGTCATGGCACTCCCGTGCGGGTTACCCATACCCGTGTGGATCCCTAGGCTGGTCACAAGCCTAAATGTCACCCGCCTGAGCCACGATCACTGGCAAGAGCCACCCAAGCACATATTGCTTCTTCTAGATGACAGGTAGGGCAATGCCAAAGATGCCAAACAACAAGTTCACAATGTCTTCCAAGTGCCCACAGTGGTTATACACTTCGATGCACAGTATAATTTCTCTTGGGAGACGCTCATCCCTGGACTTGAAAGATCACCAGTGCTTGTGTATCTATCCCCATTGTATCCTCCATGATTTCAGGGGACACTTTGTGGTTGGAAGTGTCATCGACGAGGTGTAACAATCCTTCTGATAAACTTAGCGATAGCAACTTTCAGAGTGGCAAATTCTTGAAAGGTTCATCCTCGGTGATTGTTCCAAGGGCTCTTTGCCAGAGCACTGGGCTGGGATGATGGAGGAACATCGCATAGGTAGACAATGGTAAGGCGGCTGAGCTCAGTATATGGCGGTACTAGATGAACATAGAAGTGGAACACTTCACTGTTGCTATCAACTCCAGCGCTCTCTCACCAAAATCGGACATTCATTTAATATATGAAGACTTGGTTGTGGGGTGTTAAGAAGATGCATATCTAATGCTTTTCATAACTGAGTGTCTCATCCAGCTCTTCAGCTGGGATCTCAAATCATTGTGGCTCACTGCACACTGGAAATGGTGTGATGCACTCTGTCGGGCAGATAGACCGTGAAATTGTACCAAGCCATGATGGTTTGGAGTGACAAATATAAAGAGGCCGACTTCCTTGGCTGGTCCAATGGTAAGTCTGGAGTTCCTGATGTAGTGTGGGCTACAATCCTAATCAACATTTGACTCAGCTTTCAGGGAAGAATGCAGCACTCTCTGTCTCACTTGCGGAGATACTGCCCTCACTACAAATGATTATGATATGGCTATTGAACTATACTCAGTGGCTATTGGCCTGGATTCTGCGACTGATGTCATATTTGAAAATTGCAGCAAGGCAAAGTTGGGGAAAATGCTATGGATGGATGTACTTCTGGATGCACAGAAGGTATGATGGCACCTACTTGGGCCATTTTGTAACTAATAGCTAACTTTGGTGATGCACAGGTCATCCAACTCAACCATTTGTCTCATATGGGATACAGTTGAAGCATGCAGCGTTTCATGGCGCACAACACTATGATGAAGCTACTGTGGCCTTCCAAATCATAATATAAAAATTGGATAATGCTCCAGACACTGAGACACAAAGTAAGCCCACATACACCATACTTTAACATACTTTAATTTTTTCTGCAGAGTTGTGCCAGCAGTATCTTAGTCCATCCGAAGCAGACTGTGTTATTCAACAAGTCATTGATGCTCAACTTGATAATCCTTCACTGCACGTACTCGACACCATCACGGGACTCCTGTGCAAAAGAGAGGCGCAGATATGCACCTTCAAATTGAGCATAGAGTACATGGAACTCTTGTCATCAACAATTACCTATCAAGATATCCAGGTGAAGCACATTAAGGAAGTGGTGAAGAAGTACTTCCAATATGCCATGCTATCGCACAGGTGAGAAGGGAAGAAGCCACTGCTGCAGGATATCCAGGGCAAGGTCATCTATAGGTTGGATCCTGTTGGTAGCATCAAGAAGTTGCAGTCCTTCTGCAAAACTGCTCGTGATTTGGGATACCACTGGGCATGGAGCGATACATGCTGCATCGATAAGATCAACAATGTTAAGCTTCAAGAATCAGTCAACTCCATGTTTGTCTGGTATCACCACTCTGCGCTCATGGTCATATACCTCTTGGATGTTCCACCTTCGTCAAAGCCTGATGCGCTGGCAAGGAGCACTTGGAACACATGCGGATGGACGGTTCAAGAATTCCTCACTCCCAATGTCATTATATTTTATCAGAAGGATTGGACTCCTCATCTTGGTGATCACACTCCTAACCACAAAGTGTCACAACCCAATAACAAATTAACACTGGGCAGAGACTAGGACTTGAAGCACAAGATAAACCAAACAAAAGAAGATAGTATTGAGCAGGTACATCTAGGCTGGTACAAGTAATGTACAGATGAGAGGTTTGAACTAAAGAACTACCGACTACAAACTAGCTACCTATATACATATATTAAGTCGGAGACTGAAACTGAGTTCAAACTAACTACCAATCAGAATAATAAAAGATGTTGTATGATTCTATATATAACTATGATGTCATGATTCATGCTGTAGCAACTGACAGGCTCTGGAACATTCCAAGAGAATCACATGGTGTGAGGTCATCAAGACCGGCATCTTCTGATAAGTCACGTGACTCAATCATGGGTAGTCCGGGTGATTCTAAAATAGACGCAAACACAGGCTCTGATGTGGGAACATCTTCAACCGTAAATACATTATTAGGTACAGGTGCTTTAGTCGAGCGCTTAAACGACTTAGAGTTCAGAAAAGAATAGTGGTTCATATGAGGTACTCATGACACAAGGACTCTGTTGCGATCATGCAGGAGTTGGAGGAAGCGACAGGCATAGATCAATGAGCTATCACCACCTTTGATCCCAGGATGCGCAATGCCAGAGAGAAACTGCAGTGGGTGTTTAGACATATTACCACATTGCAAGAAGATAGTACTAGTCCACACCCATTCTGCCTTTGGCACAGGAAGCAAAAAAGAGTGCTTCACACTCTTTTTTTAGCTTCCTGGCCTCAGCTGCATCCCAATAATTCTAAAGGCTTCTGATAAACATTGTTTCTTTGTCACAGGAAGCCAAGGAGGGCTGTGCCCTCCTTTGGCTTCCTGGCCTCAGGCTGCATCCTAATAAATTATATATTTTGAATAAGATCATGCCTTGATAGTGGATTTTGAAAATACATTTATGAGCAGCATTTCAAACACACTAAAAGTATAATATACCACACCACATAAAAGTATATATAAGTGATACTCAAAATAGGTTTTGGAAGGTTTTGAAAACTCGCTTAACATGCTTAACACACTTAACACACTTTGAACTCTCGGTTAAAGTTGGTTTCAACTCGCTCAAAACATGCTCAGCGCACATTGGCATGAAGTCGGAGATTCAAACACTTGTGATTTTTCAAAGTGTA
Organism: Suillus plorans; assembly: GCF_016647745.1. Lineage (NCBI taxonomy): Eukaryota > Fungi > Basidiomycota > Agaricomycetes > Boletales > Suillaceae > Suillus > Suillus plorans. The sequence continues at coordinate 120,278 of NW_024537493.1, forward strand.
TGTTCATAGGGGGAAGTCGTACATCAAGTAAAAAAAGCAACCCATAGTAGATATACATCATATTTCGAATGTTAACATTCATAAAAAAGGGAGTCCACATGAGAATGAAATCAGCTGTAGGTAGTGAATGCCAGAGGGACTAAATAAGTGCTGAGGGGAGGAGGATACATGAAAAAGATCTGCATGAATCTGCAGAGATGTAAGGTAAAGTGAAAGACGACATTATAGTTGTGGAGAGTATGGCTACCTTCGAGCTGCTTTCCAGGATGCTGCCACACCTTGAGCCTCAAGTTGAGTGGATAATGGATCTTGAGTGGTGCTGCGCTCTTGTGGGCCCATACCGGCGTGGTAATGTTTGGCAGATAAGCCATAGTTGTTTCACAGTTGCTCAGCAAGTTCCTCACACTCCGACTTCGAGAAGCCGTGTACAATGCCAGTATGGGTAGCATGCTGTGACTTGATGAAAACAGCAATGGCTTGAACCACCTTCTTTTTCGTGGACGGTTTAGGCTGTACTGCAGCATAGTACAGGTTGGGGCGGTTGAAAGACTGCATCAGGCATAAGGGGTTGTGTAAACCTAAGCATGCCTTGAGCCAGCTGGATTGGAATGAGCACAGAGTCGATCCCTCAAGAAGGGGAGTGTAGAAGGTGTAGGGGGTAGTGAGGAACCAGCGGCTTGGCAGTAAAAATGAGCTGCTGTTGGTCATGTGTGGGACCAGCACTAGAATAGATTTCCTGTAAGATAAGGGTGAATATGTTAGCTGGAACTTACAGGAGGCACAAAAAGTACTTACCTTGGGTTGGTGACACCTGACAACTTGATGTCCTGCTCAGTGCTGTGGGTAAGCATTGAGGCTGGAGGGTGAGGTCAACGATGACACCAACATGCTCACTGCGAGACGAAACTTTGGAACTTTCCGAAATTTCAAACTCCACCACAAACTACATAACATATACACAAATGGATAGGAGTTTTGATTCCCTCAACTCCTGCCCCAATTGTGACCATGCCTCAACTATCCACCCATAAAGAACTCCTGGCTATTGTAGATCAGGCTGAACTTTCCCTGGCCAAGCTACAGTACCAGGATATCCTGGACGATTGGTCTGACTTTGAGAGTGATTCTGACTCCGAGGACTCACTTTCTACTACTTCGGATGATAATTCAATCAATCTATCTTTTAGTTCACCTTCCCCCCCCCCTCCCCCCTCTCCCCTATGACAGGGACTTCAGATTCTTCCAGTGATGGTTCTATCTCTTCTGATGACATCGCTGAAGGTACAACAATTCAGATGGTGAGTCTGAACAATGTTGGGTCTTGCAGAACCTAGCTGCTATTCGACCCTAAAGGGTTTCTGGACCAGGCTCAAGGCTCAGAGGAGAGGAAATGTCATAAAAACTGCTCCAGACTCAGACTCATACTGGTAACTGGTGAAAAGGTAACTTGCTTATGTAAGCTACAAAAGTGCCAACATAAGGTAAGGTAAAAACAGTCTCTACAAGCCCAGCCAGAAATGAATCCCTACATCGCCTTGCCTTACGACCGTCTCCATGACACCATTAATGCTCTATGTGATAAGGTTAAGAGGGCTCGTGTACTCCATAAGCCTGATGAGCCTCCCCCATGAGCACCTCAGCTTCACATGTTGGTTCATCACAAAGAACACCGCCCTCACTTGTTTTGGCAGAAACTCCACGTTAACCCCGAGATCTTCGATGACATCCTCGATTTTATCTCTGATCATCCCATCTTCCAAAATCAGTCCAACAATCCTCAGCTCCCTGTCTCCATTCAACTTGCCATTTTTTTGAATCGAGCCGGCCACTATGGAAATGCTATTACTCTTGAAGATGTCGCTCAATGGGCAGGCGTGAGTGTTGGGTCTGTGGTTAATTGCACTAATCGTGTGATGATTGCGGTGCTTGATGCTCACGATCAGTTTATCTGCTTCCCAGCGGATAATTCTGAGGATGCTGACCTGGCTCGCAAATTTGCCGAGTCACATACCTGCCCAGAGTGGAAGGGTGGCTTTCTAGCAATTGATGGCTCAACTATGAATCTTTTTACCAAACCTGGTTACTTCAGTGAGACATTTTATGATAGGAAATCCAAATATTCTCTTGGCTGTCAGGTATTTTTTTTTAAATCTTCATGTGCAAAAATTAATTTAATTCTAGGCAGTCATTTTACCGCATAATCTTCTCGTTGTTGATTATTCTCTGGGTCATCCTGGGAGTGTCCACGATGCATTTGCTTTTCGATCTACTCATCTTTATGAAGAGCATGCTGACCTTCTCCCTGATGGTCATTGGGTTTGGGCAGACAGTGCATACCCATTGGAGCCATGGTGTATTGCTCCTTTTAAGAAGCCTCGCAATGGGAGGTTGACAAAGGACCAGAAGTCCTTTAATTATCATCTCTCTAAGGTTTTTTTTTTGAGGTTTATATTTCAGTAAATTGAATTTTTTTAGATCCATGTTCGTGTTGAACACACATTTGCTGTTTTGAAGGGACGGTTCCAGTCCCTTTGAGAGCTCCGGTTCAGAATTCAGGCTGAGAAAGACCTTGAGTTCACTGTGCAGTGGATCAAGTGTTGTATCATCCTGCACAACATGATTATTCGCTTTGAAATCAAGCATCACAAGAGAGATGGGACATATGAGAGCTCTCTAAAGTGGGCTTGTGAAGAGGGGGAAGATTGCATTGACCAAGAGGTTGAGTATCCAGATGGTGAAGAAGTTGTTGGGGACAGGACTTATGAGGGCACTCCAGGACAAGCTGCTAGAGCAAGGCTGATGGATGCACTCTTTGACAGTCCTCACTCAAATGCACACCATAGGGAAGGATGACAACAATAGTGCTTGATTAGATATGTACTACTACCAATATACCTGTACAGCAAAAGAAAACAAACATAACAATGACAGTAACAACAAAGGGCATAGTAACAATAACACAAATGTAAGCATAGTGACAACATCAACAAGTAAGAGACAACGAGCAACAACAAACGGAGACGATGAGCAACAAATAGAGACAACAAGCAACAAATGGAGACAATGAGATGATGATGACAAAGACAATGAGACAACTCACCCAACTCCTCCATCTAATGCCACATTGCTGGCCTGCATCATTTGGTGGAATTGAATCTTGAGTCGCAGAGTCTCCGCTTCCTTGTTGAGTACTTCTGAATGTGCTTGGTGGATGCAAATGTCCGTCTCACGAAGGCGAATCTCGGTGGCTTTCACCTCTTGCATGCGCTGATGGGTGACAGTGGCTTGGGAGGCTTCGTGCTCGTGGCTGGAACGAAGCCACTCATACTTTTTAGTGTCGCAACTATGCTCGCTTTTAACCTCGAGCTTTGTGAGGAAGCAAAGGTGTTTGCTGTCATGGCGCGACATCACATCCGAGTGCATGCTCTCAATCTCGTCTCTCACCTGTCCCACCTGCTGTGACACATCCGACTTCGCCTTCTTCTTCTTTGAGCTGCCAGCACTATTTGGAAGGGAGGTCTCAGGTGTCAGAGACATGTGGAAGTCCGATGACGAGGTAGTGTTGTGCGTCGTCAATGATGGTGTCGATGCGCTGCGCGACATCTCCAATGGCAGTCTGCATCAGCTCCCATGGCTTGAGGGCTTCTGCGCCCTAAACACCGAACAGCTGTTGTATGCCAATGCTGGAGTTTTTGCTGGTACCTCGAATGGTTCTGGAACATTGGGAGGAGGAGATGGTGTTGAGGGGAGCTGACACTTCTTCCCCGCAACTGGGGAAGTGTCATCGAGTATCATGTCATCGTCCTCGGCAGGATCCCCCAGGCACCTATCAAATGAAAAATTATTTTCGGCATCATCATCATCTGATGGAAGGCCGGGAAGATGGACTTTGGGAGGGGGATAGGATGAAGCAGGAGGGGGTTGTTGCAGCACCACTGGTGGATACTGGCCGCCAGCAAGTATATTCGCGTTAGGAGGTACATGGGGGGCATAGTGCAGGGGCACAGGATATGATAAGTTTGGGGGATGCAATAGCTGAATGTTGGAGGGATGCGATGGCTGAATGTTGGGGGGATGCAATGGCTGCTGAGTGGCGCCGAAGTATGTAGAGGAACCGGCCCCGCTATTCGACTGAACAAGGGAATACAGGGCACCAGCGTGATCAACGCCCGGTTTTGACGAGTGTGTGGTCGCAGCCATCGAAGGATTGGAGTGCCAGATGGTATCAAGATCCTTGTACCACAGCAGCTCCAAAAGTGCTGCATCTACAGCAATCGATCAGCCAATAACCAAGTAATCGAGACTGAGGACTCACCCAACAGGTTCTTTGCCTGACTCCCTTCAGTTGGCATCACCCCAGCGCCCGTGCTGCCAAATGACGCTTTGACCTTCTTGTATTTGTTCCTGAGACTGCATAAAATTTAGTATTTTTATTAGTAGAACAAAAAAAACAAAAGGACTTGCGTGGTGATGTGACTGCCAACAGCATCGCAGAATTTTTTGGGATTAGATGAATATGCGGCACCGTACTTGGGGTGATCTGTAAAGATGATCTTGGCGAGACCACCGTAAATTTGCCTGTCTGAGCCCAAGGGGCTATCAGCACCAGTAGCAGCCATGGACTTTTTTCCATCTGAATAAAACAAAATCCTGCAATCGGCAGGGTGAGTACTCAGATAATTCACTAGCACGTCAGTAAGTCCATGGTCGTTGTGCCACTGAACAGTGAACCGGGGTCCAGTTGATTCCCTAGGTGTTTTTGAGCGAGGTGGTCCATCAGATATTATGTCGTCGTCGTCCATTATGGGCGAATGAACGAGAAAGTTCGCTCTGAGTCGTGCAGAACTGTTAAAAACGTGCTCAAAGGTCAGATCCGAAGGGCTTGGCTTCAGCTTGTGCGCTGTGCCCCTTACCCGAGTACGTGCCCCTAACTTCCGAGGGCTGTCGAACGATGTCTGAAGGTTACCGGACGATGTCCGGAGGGTGTTGGGCGATGTCCGGAGGGTGTTGGGCGATGTCCGGAGTCCGATGTCCGATGCACAGGAATTCCGGCGGACGTTCGGGAACAAGAGATAAGACTAATCCGGACGAAGTCCGAACTAGAAAAGAAACAGCAGAGGACTACCAGAGGTAGAGGCGGAGGTGACAAGTCTATAGGAATCGATCCTAAGACGAGCAGAGGCTGATGAGAGAGAAACTCAAGTCGGACGGAGGAGGGAATGAGCAGAGTCTAAGATGATATTCGAACTAAGGATGTACATAGATTCTACAGGGTTTATATACTACTAAGGACTTATCGGAGAACAGAGACGCGCAGTCCAAAGCTATACAAAGCTGTGGATGGAGCGTATAGAAAAGTCAAACACTAGTCTATCGGAAAATAGTAAATGAACCCAGAGATTAGAACAGATGAAAATAAAGGCGGAAATGAAATGAGGTACGGAAAATGATATAGTCCAACTGGAGTAGGAACGTACAAAGGGATAAGGCACGGAAGTTAGACACAGGTCGGATCTGGACATGGATATACGTCGGCCGGATCTGGACTTCCGGAAATGATGTGTGTGATAGGTCCGGGTCCGGAACACGGGATATGACAGTATCCCCCCCTTAGGGCCGAGCCCACGAGGCTTCTGATTCAGAAGTCCGGTCCAGAGTTTTATGAATGCGAGATGATGGGCAGAGCTCGTAAAAATAGCACTGAAGCATATAAGTAGGCCGGAACGCCCAGGAAACATTTAAAACTTTCCCCCTAACTCCTATTACTGCTTTAACATGTCTAACTCCACTTCCGGCAACAAGAAGTCCGCCCGGCAACTCCTCGAAGAGAGGCAGGCGGAAATGGTCGCCGAAATCACGCGGCTCGAGGTGGACGCTCAGAGAGAGGCGGAGGAAGAAGAGCGCAAGCGCAAGGAGGCGGAAGAGGAACGGAAACGGATGGAAGAACAGAAGCGGAAAGATATTGAGGAGACTCAGAAAAGGTTGGCTGAGCGCGAGCGTTTGGCCAAGGCTAGGGCGGATAATGCATCGGTAGTGAGTCGGATGAGTTGTTTTGTGATTTCCGGAGTTTGACAGGATGTCAGTCTTCCGGTCCGGCGGATCCGGAGGTCGCGTGTGAGATGTGCATCATCAGACGCAAGATTTGTACCTGGGCAGTAGCATCTAAGATGCCTAGGGTGAGTTTATTGTTTTGTCCGGATCCGGATGATTACTGATGGTTCCGAAAAATCCGGACTTGCGACCAGTGCCGTGCGTCCAAGGAGAAGTGCGTCGGCGGAAATACGCCTGTCAAGGCGCCGGCTGGCAAAGGAAAAGGCAAGAAACGTGCGCGTCCGGAGGGATCTCCGAGCCCCAGGGGCAAAGGCAAAAGACATCAGCAGAGTCCAGAGGACCTTGACGACGACATGGAGATTATCTCCAGTCCCGGGACGGTTATTGGGGAAGGGCAAGACTGGACGGAGTACGACGACCAGGCCTGGGTCGCAGCCACCAACAATATTGTGGCGGAACTGGCCCAGACGAATGGGCTGATGGAGAGGGGTATTGCAGTGGCGGAGGGAAGTAGAGCTGCGATGGACCGGGTGAGTGAGACCATGCTCCGGTTCATGGAGGAGCAGAGGGAGTTTTAGACTCTCTTCATGGAGAGTCTGAGGGGCGGTTTCCGGATGCATGTAGAGGATGCTCCAGAGGAGGAAAATGCTGAGGAGGCGGAAAAGGAGGCCGGCGGATCCGGCAGAGATATGGAGATGGACTCTTAGGTAGTCAGATCCGAAGTCCAGATGTTGGATGCCTAAATAATGTACATATATGCATGTCCTTTTTACTCTGTGTTAGAAGTTGGTCCCGGCTTATCCGGATATGCCAAGTGGAAATCCGACAGAAGTTCCGGCGCATTTCCGAGTTTGGTTGCGAGTATCCAGGAAGTTTCTTCATCTGTTCCCTCGTATCCGGCCCAACATACTAAGTATAGCAATTGGCAGTGACGTCTCCGGCGGTCGATCTTGGAGTCCAGGATTTCGGAGATTTCGTATTCCAGTTCTCCGTCGACTAAGACCGGAGGCGGAGGAGGTTGGATGCAATTGGGAATGGTATTCGGAGTTGCAGGTTCTAATTGAGAGACATGGAAGACGGGATGTACGGACCGCATAGCGTCCGGAAGATGGATGGTGAAAGAATGAGTGCCAGGACGAGCGATGATGTCGAATGGACCGAGATTCTTTTCCGAGAGCTTTTTCGATGGTCGGGTCGAGCGGAAATATATTGCTTTGACAAAGACCTGATCTCCGACCTTGAAGTCCAGAGTGGGTTTCCGTCTAGCATCCGCGGGTCCTTGATATCGTTCTTGGGCATAGGACATTTCTTCTTGGAGGAATTGGTGAAGCTCATCTAAATCTATAGCGTAATCCCAGGCACGGGCGGAGGAAAGATCACGCTCCGGATGTATGGAAATGTTTGGGTGATAACCCTTATTGGCAAAGAATGGGGAAACTCCGGTGGTAGCACTCGGAGAGTTATTGTATGCAAACTCAGCCAAGGGTAACAGTTCCGACCAATTATCCTGCTGATAGTTGCAGTAGATCCGGAGGTATTGTTCTAGAGTTTGGTTAGCTCGCTCGGTTTGTCCGTCACCTTCCAGATGATATCCGGAGGTGAAATGAAGGACCATATCTAATGCTTTTCCGAGTGACCGGAAGAAGTGGGATATGAATTCCGTACCGCGATCGGAAGTAACATGGGACGAAACTCCGTGTTTGGAAAACACATGGAGGAGGAATAACCGGGTGAGGTCTGGAGAGGTGATGGTGTCGTAGGTCGGAATGAATATGGATTGCTTGGATAGTCGATCTATGACTACCAGGATAGCGGTGAAGCTGGAGGAATCAGGGAGTTGTTCGATGAAGTCCATGGATATAGAATTCCACGGCTTCTCGGGGATGGGAAGTTGTTTCAACAATCTGTATGGTTTGTGCCTCGGAACTTTGGCTCGGGCGCAGGTTGTACAGGACTTGACATAGTCCTTCTCATATGCGCGGATTCCAGGCCAAGTATATTCTTGACGGATAATTTCCAGGGTCCAGTTCTGACCGAAATGTCCGGATAGCGGGTGGTCGTGCGTATTCCGGAGCACTCGGAGACGGAGGTCATTGGATTCTGGAACATATATACGGTTGTCGCAATGGAGGAAACCACTCTTGTCCACTGTCCATCTCGGGTCCGACAGACCCGGAAGATGACTGGAAGCGATAGGGTCATTAGGGAGGGCGGACAGAATGTCCTTATGAAGCTGCTCGACATCCATCAGTACAGCTGTCCGGAGCACTGGAATTGCTAGGTGTGATGCCCGGAGGGACAAAGCGAGCTGTTCTGTGGTAAATATCAGCCGGAGGTTGTGTAGATTAACTTGAGCGTAGTCCTTATCCCCCTCTTTGGGGTAGATGTCCCAATGTCTAGTTAGGCAGTCGGGCTTTGCTCCGAGTTTTCCGGGTCGGAACCGGATAACAAGGTTAAACTGATGAAGATATTCCGACCAGCAGGCTTGTCGGCGGGTGAGGAGTTTTGTGGTAGCGAAGTACTCAAGGTTTTTGTGATCCGTGACGACGTCTATCAGCTCGGCAGAGCCTTCAAGGTAGTGTCGCCAGGATCGGAAAGCTTCGTAGATAGCTAAAAGTTCCTTATCATGAGTGTCATAGTTGAGTTCTGGAGCTGAAAGGGTGTTACAGTGAACTACGCTGTCCCCTCTGGTGGAACACGACACACCTTGTCATAACAAAGGGTCTGGGAGTAAAAGGCAACTGGGCAGAGCTCCTGGTCCGGACATACGATAGAAAGTATTCCGGCGATGGCATAATCAGAAGCATCTGTCTCAACAATGATAGGAACATCCGGCATCCAGTGCATAAGCACCGGAGCCGTAGTAAAGGCTTTTTTGAGAGTTTCGAAAGATTTCCGGCAATCCTCGGAGAAATTCCAGGGAGCATCCTTGCGGGTGAGCCACATAAGCGGAACCACAATAATATCCGAGTAGTTAAAGATGAAACGACAATAGAAATTAGCGAATCCGAGGAACAATTGAATATCCTTGACTTTCCAAGGTTCTGGCCAGTCGCAGATAGTCTGGACTTTGTCTGAGGACATTGTAAGTCCGGCCGGAGATAGGAGGTAGCTGAGGTATTCTACGGAGTTGGAATGGAATTCGCACTTCTCCGGTTTAGCATATAGACGATGCTTCCAGAGGCGTCGGAGGACTGCAAGGACGTGTTGCTTATGGGATGCAAGATCTGCGGAATAGATGAGGATGTCATTGAGGTACACAATAACACAGATGTCAAGCATATCGGCAAAGATGGTATTGACAAAGCGCTGGAAAGCCGCCGGAGCATTGGTGAGACCCTCCGGCATAACCAACCATTCATACGAGCTGTAGCGCGTCCGGAAAGCAGTTTTCCACTCGTCTCCTTCCGCCATCCGGACTAGATGGTGAGCGGACCAGAGGTCAACAAACAGGACAGGGGCTCCATGCGGAGAGGATGAGGAACGAAGAAGTCCGGTCGCAATATTCTCATCAAGGAATTTGCGAAGAGCTACAAGCTCAACCAGAGAAAGGGAATAGATGGTGCCAAGGGGCAGAGCCGCTCCTTCTTCCAATTTGATCTTCAGATCATAGGGACGATGGGGAGGGAGCTGTCCAGCTTTGCCCTTATCAAAGACATCCGCATACTTGTGATATTCCGAAGGGATTCTGGATAGGTTCGGAGGTTCGGAGGAAAGTGTAGTGGAGCGGAGATTGACACCGGACGGACGAACAAAAATACTGAACTGGACCGATCTCTCTAATTTACAGGCCCGGCAAAAGGCAACTGCATTGATTAGGGAAATATTAGGAACAGCATTATCAGCGGAGGGACTCGGCGAGGTTGAGGAAGGGAATTCTGCCGGAGCCGGCGGAAGTTGGGTCGGAGGGGTTGGAGGCACTCCATGAGGAGTCAGACGGAAATCGATGCTGCCCTTTACCCAGTCAATCAACGGATTGTGTCGGGTGAGCCAGCTATATCCTAGAACGATGGAACAGGATGAGTCCAGCGGAGTAACATAAAATGTTTCGGAGGTAACCACGCCGGTCGGAAACCGGATCGGTAAATCTACTGCCTCTGTAATAGTGGCATTAGAAGTACCATCAAACAGATGGAGCGGAAGCGGAGGGATTGCATAGGTTGGAATGTTATTTTCTTGGATTAATCTGGTGTCTATAAAACAATGAGACGAGCCACAATCTACAAGAGCCGGAAATGGAGAGATATCGGGAAAAGTAGAAATTGAAACGGATGGTACTAGAGAGTTCGGATCGGAAAAGGAAATAGCATTGAGACGTAGCTCCATTGCACGGGTTGAGTCAACACAACCCTCATCCCATGCGGAGTCAGGAGGGTCGCGGACTAATTTTTTGTCTCTTCCGAGACCTCTGGTTTGGCTTCAGGAGTCACTGTGCTAGCACGACCTTTGGCCGCACGGGAAGTGGATTTCAGGCAGTCCCTGGCAGTATGACCGGGTCCACCGCAGAAGAGGCAGAGCTTCTTCTCCATACGCCTCTGGCGCTCCTCGGAGGTGAGTTTGCCATTTTTTCCGAGCTTGGACATCAAGTCCGGAAGTTTGGCGGAGGAGGAAGCCAAAGCATTTCCGGATTTTCTGCCGGAATATGCTTTCCGGTCAGAAGTCGAAGCTGACTGCTTAGCAGGAGGGGTGGATGCGGAGGGTTTGGTTTCGCGGGAGACTTCTCCCTTGCGTTCCCAGTATCGGGCATTGATAGTCTGGGTGAGAGTTTTGTATTGGGAAAGTGTAGTGGGTCTCCCTTGACGACTGATTTCGTCTTTGATGCAAGCCGGAAGTCCATTGTAGAACTGACGGCACAAAGCTCCGTCACCCCAACCGCGGACTTGGGAAGCTAGCCGCTGGAACTCTACAACATACTTGTTGATGCGCTGTCCATCGCGCATGTAGAGCTGTTCCAGCTGCATTTCTGCATCTCCGACCGGGTCATGAGGTCTGAAGTTAGTTTGGAGTTCTAACATGAACTCGGAGTAGTCATCCATCCAGTTTCAAGGTATGATTGCGCGAAGTTGACTTTAGTTCGGCCAGTACGGAACAATTTCGGCTTAGCTTGGAAGTTAAGCTCACATTGGACAAAGAACGCCCGGAGCTTCCGGGGCTCAGTGCCGTCAAAGGTATCCGGTTCTCGGACTTTGACTTTAGAGTCACCAGATCCGGAGAATTGGCGGTTGTTACGCGCCAGGTTATTGATAGCTTGGGATAACCGAAGGAAGACCAGGTCCTGCGGACCTAGACCTTCGTTTTCATCGTCGGTCGGGTCTTCTGGAGGTTCATCATCCGGATCTCCGCCACCACCTCCCAGCGGGTTGCCACCTAGGATAAGTTCATCGTCGGAATCATTGTGCGGAAGATTTCCGGCGGGTGTGGGGGTGGGGGTAGACAGATGTGGGCGATTCATGAGTTGAGAGATGCTGGAGGCAGTGCCTTGCGCACTAGTGCGGCACTGCGAGAAACTGGTAAAGGCATCGACTATGGGAGTAGAGTCGCGTCGGGCTGTTACTAAACCCGCCGCATTAATAGTGGTCTGCGCCCGTGTAGGTGCCATGAAAACAGATGTAAGTATACTCGGTAAGGTGTGAGTTCAAATATACTGTTAAGAACATGCTCAAAGGTCGGATCCGAAGGGCTTGGCTTCAGCTCGTGCGCTGCGCCCCTTACCCAAGTATGTGCCCCTAACTTCCGAGGGCTGTCGAACGATGTCTGAAGGTTACCGGACAATGTCCGGAGGGTGTTGGGCGATGTCCGGAGTCTGATGTCCAATGCGTGGGAATTCCGGCGGACGTTCGGGAACAAGAGATAAGACTAATCCGGACGAAGTCCGAACTAGAAAGGAAACAGCAGAGGACTACCAGAGGTAGAGGCGGAGGTGACAAGTCTATAGGAATCGATCCTAAGACGAGTGGAGGTCGACGAGAGAGAAACTCAAGTCGGACGGAGGAGGGAATGAGCAGAGTCTAAGATGATATTCGAACTAAGGATGTACATAGATTCTACAGGGTTTATATACTACTTGTCATATCCCGTATTCCGGACCTACATCCGACAATATTCCCACGCCTCATCCGGACTTTCGGACGCCCTATCCATGTCTCCAGTCCTCTACCCATCCGGATCCCTGCACCTCTGCACATCCACATCCGCGCATCCATGTCCAGATCCCTTTACCTCCGTACATCACACCTCCATACCTCCGCAGCTAGCCTGCATCATTCATCCTTTGTCCTATTGCCCTAATATCATATCCCGTATATCCACGCATCTCATCCGGACGTCCGGTCCAATCCAATCCAATCCAATCCAATCCGATATACGATAAGCTTCCTAATTCATTTCCTGTGCATATAACGTTAACACAGCCTATTCCTCTATTCGGTATTCCTTGTCCTCGGTATCTCGGTTATACTTACTACCGGTACACTTACTGATCCGTTAACCTGTGCTTCATTTCCGACTCGCGCTTGATAACTTTGCTTATGCTTCATACATAGCCTCGGACGCTTGCTTACTGATCTTTCCGTTATTTCCTTAGTATATAAACTCTTGTATATGTCCTGTAGTTCCTCAGTCTGAATATCATATTAGTCCTCGCACTAGATCTCACTCTAAGTCCTCATATCAGTTCTAGTCTATCGACTTAGTCAATATCCATCTCGGGCCTAGGGAGAAATTCCCTAGGCCAGAGCTCCGCTTATCCGCTCATCCGATCCTCCGAAGTTTCCGGACGTTCATCCGAAACTTTCCCACGGTCCTCCGGACCTATTCTGCTTCGGACTTTGTCCTTGCAGCCTTTCCTCTGTTTGCTTCTACTTAGGACGTGTCCTAAGTAGCCATTACACGTATCTGTATCAGGACGAAACCTCATCGTAATTTCCGGAAGTTCCTCCGGAACTTTCCCGCACTCGTCCGGAAAGTCCTTCCGAACTTTCCCACGCTTCGGATGTCCTTCGGATGTCCTTGGACTTTCTTCGGACATCATTCTGAAATTAAGGGCACATACTCGGGTAAGGGGCGCAGCGCACAAGCTGAAGCCAAGCCCCTCGGAATCAGTCCTACCCTTTGTGCACGGTCTTAACACTACTGAGGACTTATCGGAGAACAGAGATGCGTAGTCCGAAGCTATACAAAGCTGTGGACGGAGTGTATAGAAAAGTCAAACACTAGTCTATCGGAAAATAGTAAATGAACCTGGAGATTAGAACAGATGAAAATAAAGGCGGAAATGAAATGAGGTACAGAAAATGATATAGTCTAACTGGAGTAGGAACGTACAAAGGGATAAGGTGCGGAAGTTAGACGCGGGTCAGATCCGGACATGGATATACATCGGCCGGATCTGGACTTCTGGAAATGATGTGTGTGATAGGTCCGGGTCCGGAACACAGGATATGACAAGAACGACGAGCAGGAGGCATGAAGATTTCAAGCTCCGCTTACCATGCCGGTCTGACCTTCAACAGCCGAACTCTCTGAAACACTTTCAGCCGAGAGTTCAAAGGGTGTTAAGCGAGTTTTCAAAACCTATTTTGAGTATCACTATAGTACATAAGATCAGTCAGTTCTACATTCTTTGAGTAGTATTTTGACAAAAGTCAAATTACAAAATATGTAACAGTATCATTGAATGTATTTATTTTCTCCCGTCTCCCGTTGTAGATGAGGAATATAAAGGGTAGGTAAATAGGTAGTATGAGATATACTCAGATGGTCCTCTGTGCGCGAGCCAATGTCGGCCCAAGGGGATTGCTACTGAGAAGGTTCCTCTGTATGTATAATTGGAGGGAAACACTGAACCGGGCGCTTAGTCAAGCCTGGTAAGGTGCGCAAACGTGCGGAAGCGCTAACAAGTGCTTATCGAGTGACGAGGTGTGATGGCGTGCGTATGGGTGGAGCGGAGCGACTCTTTTAACGAGCCGGAGGACAAGTAACAGAGGTTCTAGAAGGGCGTGATGACAAGCACTCGAGTATTCCTTTAGATATTCTGATATGTTTTGGGCGGCTATAACAGAGAATTTAGACTTAAAGTCCAATGATGTGCGGGAAGAAAGATGTCATTTCTACAACGAGATGCGGATATATATATTCTAACTATGAAGTGTTTAAGTGCTGTCAATCGCTAAAGCGAACTGAGAAGCGAAGCGAATACGTGATAACATGTAATGAGGGTCTATAACATACAGAATATATGCACAAGCGCCGGAGATATGTCAGAACATGAGAAAACAGATAGGAATACGCACCGACGAACCGATCGGACATGGAATGGATGGACGGAGGATGGGGAATGGAACTGAAGATGCACGCGCCAATGCGCAACCAAAGCGCCCATGTGCGCAAGCGGCTGATGGAGCGCTGAGAGCACACTAGCAATATATGTGTCGCGCTGTATCCGGTAGGTGATTAGAACGTTGGGAATTTAGACCTCTACAAGGCCACAGAGATATTAGTCTCTACACCGTCTCCCGTCTCCCATTTTCCCATTCCCATTCCCATTTTTCTGTCCTCCCATTCTCCAGTTTTTGAGTCTCTAAGTGGTCTTTTTCTCCCTTTTGTTATTTGTTATTTTTTCATAACCTTCTGTCATTCATCTCCCAATCTCATTTATTTCATATTTGTTTTCCCTGTCTGTAATTGTATTATATGTTGTTCCATTATTTGCTGTATGTATACAAATACTATCATAACAATTACAGTAGGAAAAAAACTTAAATCTAATCACATATCTGCCTTGCCCTGCTCAAACACATCTTTTTTTCATTATTTAATGTCATGTACATATACAGTTACCAAGGTTGTGCTAAGTTCCCAAAGGGCGACACTATTTGAGTTGGCACTTGAAAACATGTGACAAAACCACACGAGTTTCCAAATCAAGGTTAAGCAAGCTAAGCGCAAACCACATGGCCTTTAGCGAAATAGGCAAAAGCTACGTGAGCACCTGATCATTCCCAAAACCATTCTACTTTACTTCTTAGATTGCATATTCACTGTCGAGCATTTTTGGTGTCTGCCTATGTGTTGATTATGGCAAGAAGAAGCAGAGCGCACTCAGCCAGCTCCTGCAGGAGATTGTGCCATTGTTAGGTGACATTACTGCCCTGGACTGGGTCGGAAAGTCATCAGAGTTCAATAGCTATCTACCAGCCAACATCACTTTATATGGAGCCCCACCATGCAAACTGCCATCTCTATCTGAAGATGATATTCAATCATTGATCTCCTCACTGCGGAGTATTGTACCTCCACAGTCGGCTTTGAAATTATATCAGACACTTGACTACCAGACTCAGAGCATTCACCATTTTGCGTACCGCAGGTTGCATCTGCCTTGCATTGTAATCCTGGTCACAGAAGCAAGGTGGAGGCCAGAACATGACTGGAATACATATCACATGTATGAACTCAAGTCAGAGGGGCTTTGCAACCTGCAGATCACCACAGAAGACAAGTTCATCTTATTCTTGCCAGCAAGGCTGCTGCCCGCCTGGCGGATGATCTTGCAGCCCATAGCGTTATATTAATACATCTTGAATGGACAAGTCACAACAGCCCATAAATACCGATACATACTTTTCTATAACTATCCAATTGTCCAACAGGATGTATCCTTGAGGAGAATCATTTATAGAAGCTTTGGGCACTTGCCAGCTTACAAATCACTGCCCAACTGGGATTATCAAATATGTGACCACATTTTCAGCCCCACAGCATGGGAATTACCCCATAACACCCAAAACATCAACCATTTTGGGAATCTCCACAATATTAATTATTTTCACACCCTCCCCACCTCACTGCAGCTTCACCACTACACCACAATAGGTCCTCCTTCATATATAAGTAGTAGTTTGGAATATATGTATAATATAATATAATAGACCATATTTTTTGCTCATTTGTGTGCCTGCTCCTCCTCCAGAGACCATTTAACATATAATAGAATACAGAATAGGTTCACATTTTTTCCCATATGGTAGGGAAGTGTCCCAGGTGATTCAGAACATGTTTAGGAGTATACATGAAGAGATTCCCATCTTTATTTTACCTCCTGGAACCTTCTACATCAATAGATATAGCATATATATGGGAAAAGAGAAAATATGTTCTCATTCTATTATTTCCAGGTGGATAGACTTCAACAAATGATCCCCAGCATCCATTCAACAGTAGAAACAATGTATCAGGAGCCCAAAATAGGTGATGTTTTGGGTGTTGTGGGGTAATTTCCACAGTAGGTCAAAAATGCAGAGTGTAGGAATAATGTAGCTGAGTTTTGAAGTTCTAAAGGCTCAATGTGGTGCAGGCACCATTATGCATAAAGCTGTCAAGGTGGTGGGATCAGCAACAACCATGCATAACCAGGGATCTCTTATCAGCCAGGATGATGCATAAATATGATAGAATAGCCTATTCACCAACAGTGCATGAGATTGAAAAGTATTATCCTATTGTAATGTACATGATATAGGGACTTTAATGACACAATAATGTAGTATACAAAACAAAATAGAATAAAAACCAACTGGCGCAGTGGAGCACTGTGACAATGTGACAAAATAGTGTGCTCATCTGAGGGTCCATGTGATTCTGGGCTAGGGGAATATAGCTACAAGCAAAGTAAAGAGAGTGAATTAGTACTAGTAGACTTTAATGTAGATAATTAGTTTTATGATGAGTGATGAATAAAAACAAAACTTACAAATAGCATGTTATACTCACAGATGTTCCTGGAGGGACCCCTTCAAGGCCAATAAGTGGATGAATTTGCAAATTGAGGTCCACAAAGAATCTGATGAATGCAGTGAATATAGGATGTCCGAGAAGTATAACCATATATCGAGATACACCTGCAAGTACACCTGCAGATGCTGACTCATCTGACCATGGGTCTAAAAACTGTAGCTTATATGAGTCCTAAATCCTGGATACAACTTACCAAACCATATAGCCCAAAAGATAGAGAAAATGAAGGAAAGAAATTGGACAGGACCAACTGGTCTTCCTTGCTAGTCCCCAACCTCTGCCCATTGTCTTACTAGGATGTGATTGGCAATAAAATCACTGGTTCTCACTATCCTCTACAGTCAACGGTTCAGACAAATACCAACAGTTGATAATGTGGTCGTTCGTGGGAGGAGGTGTAAATAGCAGGGTCATTCTAAACAAACTTCTAGTGACTTTAGGTGTGTTGAGACAGTGACCATTAACTGGCTTGATGCAGTGCTTAGGACACTAAAGATAAAGGCTTGATGCAGTACTACAATGCTACTAGAAGATAATTGCAAAAGTATGCAATATGAAGATGAAGATATAGTTCACAATGGTACACAATGAATCAGAGTAATATCTCGTAAACACTCCCTATTCTCAAAAATTAGAGGAGATCAAACTAAGCCTCTAACAAAATCAAATTAACCGAAATACATGGCTTCAAAACTAACTTCTCTGCTGCTCAGGCACTCACAATGAGTATGATGCAGAATCAGAACAGAGTACACCCTCTTGATGTAGTCTTAAAGCAGCCAAGCTCTTAATATTATTGAATAAAGTGCTAGTCTTATTTGTTATCATTCTAATTGTTAAAAATATGTAAATTCTCCTCACAGAAAAGGTATCCTGTGTCTTTAAAGAGAATGTGACAAAACTACAACTAGATGACTGATAACCATGTACCAGCTAGTGTGATTCAAGGATTGGCTCAAGGTAGGCCTCAGAAGATCAGTATGTTGTGGGAAAAGATGACAAAAGAATGGAGGGAATAAACTTAATGTTCACTCAGATGTTTACACAGATGTAGGGTGAGAAATTCAGGAAGATACTCAAATTCTCCTCTCTTTCTCTTAAAGGGGGATTGTCTGTCCTCTCAGGAAGATTGTCATTATTCAGAGGGGAAATAGAGCCCCTTATATACTACTCTAAATGTGGCTGTGTAACTATCTAAATAAGGAAATATGGCTCATAATGACTCAAACTGAGTCATTGTAGAGATGTCTTATGATAACTTGTTCACTCCTCAAATATTCTCATCTATCAACTTTCTTCATTCAAATTCCTGACTAATCCATCTCATCTTACTAATCCATTTCATCTGACTAAGCCAATAATCACCTATGAACTGTTGATACATTGAAATGTTATATTGAATATGTTTCAGAACATACAAAAGAAATGTAAAGAATGTGTGAGAAAAATTGCTGAGTAATATATTATGGTATGTTTGGAACTTATCTTTGAATAGCATAAGTATTAATTGAATTATTATGTAGTGTTGTGGGTTTGTTATGTCTGAAAACTACTCAAATCAAATCATAACATGTTATAGAAAATTCTTAGTAACATTGTAGAGTACAGTAGAGGATATCAAAGCTCAAAAGGAGCCATAACCATGCACAAAACAAGGTTGGTGCGTGTCATCGCACATCAATTTTTGATGCCATACTTTCCCAATGCCGGCATGGAGTACCACAAGGTAACTTTGATATTGGTACTACTGTAATGAGACAACAATTGCTGGACACTACACAAAGTAAGTAACCAGCAATATAAAATGTTGTGGTCTTGCGTGGTGTAATGAGACAACAATTGCTGGACACTACACAAAGTAAGTAACTAGCAATATAAAAATGTTGTGGTCTTGCACAGCCTAGTCTGCTATACTTGCGAGACAAGTGCATTCGACCAGAGGGGTTCACTGTAAGGTATTAGAATAATTAGCTATATGAAAAGGAAGATAGTCTGAAGTGCGGGAAACAAAGTCTGAAGGTATAATTACGAGTCCAAAGGTAAAACATCAGGTCCGATGTTTTTTGGTTTTTGGTTAGTGGGTTTCATCGGGTTACATCGGATTAGTGTCAGGAATGTAATGAATGTCGGGGATAGTGAATGGCGGATTACTGTCAGTGTTTTCGGAGTGTTTTCGGGTAATGAAAGGATGATATTGCAGAATTCAACGAAGAACTACAAATATCAGATGACCTCCTCCTACTCAGAGGTAGAAAGGTAGATAAGTAAGTAGGAGGTATGCGAAATATATAGTGTCTATGTAGAATTTCTGAGTGCTATAGGCGAAAGTAGTAGCGGTAGTCCGATGTCCTATGTAATAAGACATGTGGTACTGTGGACATGTAATAACACGGTCTACAGTGTTAGCGATGTGAAAATAGATAACTGCACACCTAGTGGGGATAGATATGACAGGACAGGACATAGGGAGGACAAGTGCACGGGAAAATATCAGGTCCAATGCGTGGGAAACATTGGGTCTGTCGGATAAGTGTCGGACTATGTCGGGTTAGCGTCCGGTTAGCGGATAAATGTCGGATTGAGCGGGTAAGTGTTGGATAACATTGGGAAGTGATTCGGGTGTTTGACATGCATTGGGAATTAGCTGAATACGTGCTCAGCGCGAGCCTGAGTGCTACACCGGTCCCCGACACTTTGTGGTCAAACCTGATATTTCATAGTTCTTAGCTGACATTGCAAATATTACCGCTCTTTCTATCTGAAATACCTGTTGTAGAGACTTGTTGAAGGTACAACAATTCAGATGGTGAGTCTGAACAATGTTGGGTCTTGCAGAACCTAGCTGCTATTCGACCCTAAAGGGTTTCTGGACCAGGCTCAAGGCTCAGAGGAGAGGAAATATCATGAAAAACTGCTTAGTACTCTGACTCCTACTGGTAACTGGTGAAAAGAAACTTGCTTATG